>NC_086102.1:101926860-102175873 GCF_963921235.1 Mobula hypostoma
ACCTACCAAAATGAACCACCTCACACTTACATGGATTGAAGTCCATCTGCCACTTCTCAGCCCAGTTTTGCATCCTATCAATGTCCTGCTGTAACAATGTCTGACAGCCCTCCACACTATCCACAACACCCCCAACCTTTGTGTCATCAGCAAATTTACTAACCCATCCCTTCACTTCCTCATCCAGGTCATTTATAAAAATCACGAGGAGAAGGGGTCCCAGAACAGATCCCCAAGGCACACCACTGGTCAACAACCTCCATGCAGAATATGACCCACAAACAACCACTCTTTGCCTTCTGTGAGCAAGTCAATTCTGGATCCACAAAGCAAGGTCCCCATGGATCCCACGCCTCCTTACTTTCACAATAAGCCTTGCATGGGGTACCTTTTCAAATGCCATATCAAAGAAGCAAATAAATAATCCTGTTGTAGAGTCCTTGAAAGTGAGTCCATAGGTTGTGGAATCAGTTCAGTTTTGAGCTGGTTATTCACACTGAATCAATAGCCTGATGGTTGAAGGGTAATAACTATTCCTAAGACTGGTGGTGGGGTTGTGAGGCTCCTGTAGTTTCTTCCTAAAGGCAGCAGCGAGAAGCGAGTGTGACAGGATGGTGGGGGTTTGCCTGGGCTGTATCCACCACTTTTGTTGTGTTTCCATTATTGAGCATTGGTCTTTCCATACCAGACAGTGATGCAACCAGTCAGGACACTCTCCACTGTGCATCTATAGAAGTTTCACAAAGTTTTAGATGATATGCCAAATCTGTGCAATCTTCTAGTAGGGGTAGAAAGAGGGGCTCTGTTGTACCTTCTTTGTAATGGCACTAAGTGCTAGTTAGAAGAAGCAGTTACCTTCTTTTGAATTATTTTTAAATATATGTATCATAATGCAGGAAATTAGAAATTCTGTTACCTTCCCTATACTAAAGCAATTCCCTTTGCATACAAATTGGCTTATAATTTCAATACATCTGAAGGTTAGGTAGTGGTGCATACAAAAGAAGATTACTTAAGTAAAGATAATTCTTTTAAATGTCACTATTTTCTGCTCCCATTCACAATGCAATTTGTGCCTTTTGTAAACATGAGCTTATACTATTTTAAGAACCTCTTTCTTGTTTCTTTATTCATGCATCTATTACTGGTGTTCTCTCCTGAGTCAGAAGCTTGCAAGTTCAAGATCCATTCCAGAGACTAGATCATAAATTAGCTTGACACTTCACTACTGTGAGAAAGAGAGAAAAGTGAGGGGATAAGGGGAGGGAGCCATATAGTTGAGTACAGAAAAGAGAGAGATGGAAATGAGAAGGGTGGGAGAAGGTTAAATGGGGAAGGGAAAGAGACACAGGGATGGGGAGGAAGGTCAAAGGTGAGGAGAAGGTGGATTTGGATGACGGTGCATGATCGCACCCATTTTGTAGGCAAGAGTGTGTATGGGATGACGTGTCTGTTCCTGTCCACTTTTGAGCATGTGAGTTAATGACCACATGGTCCTATTTGTACAGAGCAAGGTCTTGAGTTATCTTGGATCTTCATCTCTTACCACCAGACCAAGATCCTCAGTTCAAGTCTATGTCAGCTCATCTTGACAATCCTATCTAAAACGAATTCACATATAGTTAACTTCTACACTGCTGTTATAAAATTACTACACAGACCCCCTAGTATGATAAGATGGAATCTTGACCTCACAGTCTACCTCATCATGGTCTTACACCTTATTGTCTGTCTGCATGGCACTTTCTCTGTAACTGTATCACTTTCTTCTGCATTCTGTTATTATATTACCTCAATAAACCACTACAATAAAACAATCTGCATGGAAACATAGTTTTTCACTATACTTTGGTACATGTGACAATAACAAATCAATTTCCGAATTTCCTCATGAGGTCCAGGGCCTGGAAAGTTGGATATTCGTTTGCAGCCCCAGAAGTGATAGGACTGAACATCATTCACTTTCATAGTCTGGGAAAACATTGCTTTGCCATCGACATTGCCATCTGAATGAGATATGAGGAGCAGGAGCAGGCCAGCTCAAAGAACACAAATACCAGGGCTAATACTAGGGGTATGATTTTAAGGAAATTGGAGGAAAGGGGGAATGACAGATGTAAGCTCTTTACACAGAGAATGGGAGTGTGTGGAACATCCTGCTAGAGCTGGGAGAAGCAGATACATTAAGGGCATTTAAGAAACTGTTAGATAGACACACAGATGATAGAAAAATGAGGGGCTATGTAGTAGGGAAGGGTCAGCTTGATCTTAGGTTAATAGGTCAGTGTGGGCTGAAGGGCTGTACTGTGCTGTAGAGTTCTATGTTCTATGTTCTAACAACCTCTAGGACAAAGCAGAAAAGGAACATTTGTCTATTTAGGGTGATTTTTTTTTCATTAGGAATGGACAATTTGGCATCTTGGCGACATGAAAATCAATCACCCTCTTGCTCATTCTGCTGTGGAACCAGCATGCTGTGATCATCTGAACATATGTCCAATGATGGAAACTATGGATACAAGCCAAAGAAGACTTTTGCACTGTCCTTGAAAAAAAATCCTGGCCCCCATCCCAGAAGAAAAGGAACTAATTTTCCTGGACAGGATTGGAAAAGACTCAGTCCACCGGAAAAGCAATATTGGCAAGGAGTAAGGAAAGCAAAGTTTGTCTCCAGGAAAGTAGTTAGGAAGACAGTCTTTTCTTCTCCCAGATTCAATTGTAATAATTACATAAGAGATTTGTTTGCTGTTTGTCACAAAAATGTTCATTGCCAAGATGCAGCCCTCCTCAACTTCTGCCTGCCAGTAGCTGATGAGATGCTTCCCAAGCTGTACATGACAAATTCCAGATTCAAACTTACTAAAATAAGCAGTATCTCTGAGTATGGCAAAACTGGGTTAAGATTTATGTTCAATAAAAAAAATCTAAATAAATTTAAGAAACACTCTCAAAAGACTGCCATTTCTCCCGGTATCAAATAGTTAACAGTTTCCTACTCCAGATGTAGGATGTAGAAGCTTTAGAGAGGACACAGTGGAGATTTACTAGGATTAGAAAGCATGTCTTATGAGGATAGATTGAGCAAGCTAGGGCTTTACTCTTGGGAGTGAAGGAGATGAGAGATGACTTGACAGAGACGAACAAGATGATAAGAGGCATCGATTGAGTGAATAGCCAGAGAACTTTTCCCAGGGCAGAAATGGCTTATACTAGGAAGCATATTTTGAAGATAATTGGAGGAAAGTAAAGGGAGTGCCAGAGATAGGTTGTTTAAACAGAGTGGTGCGTGCATGGTACGCAGTGCCAGGGGTGGTGGGAGAGACAGGTACGTAAGAGACATTTAAGAAACTCTTAGATAGGCACATGGATGATAGAAGAATGGAGGACAATGTAGGAGCGAAGGGTTAGATTTATCTTAAGAGTAGGAGGTTAAAATGTTGGCACAACATTGTGGGCCGAAAGGCTTGTACTGTGCTGTAGGAGTTCAAAGGACTTGTAATTTTCCAGATCTGCTGGTAGAGGTAGGGGAAGATTTTAAATTTAGGTGAGATTTCCAATAGAAAGTCACTCTAGTGAGATAATTTCTCTTGAAGGAGACAGAAAGAATTTGTGGGAATTCCAAGAGCTGAATACATGCTGCTACACATCTTCTTGGAAAAAAGAAAATTAATAGCCAGTTTCATGATCCCAGGACATCCAAAAGTAATGTAGCCAGTGAAAAAAAGTGCCTTAATATAGATAGGTTTGGAGCACTATCTGACAAGGAACCACTTGCAAAACTTCAGGTAAAATGCTGCTAGGGGTTTTGTGAAGGGTTGTTCAGAGTAAGTGTGGCTGCATTCGTATTCTCCCCAAAATAGATAGATAAATACTTTATTGATTCCAAAAAGAAATTACAGTGTCACTGTAGCATTACAAGTGCACAGATATATAATACTAGAAGAGAATTAAGAAGAATAAATAAAAAATAATTTACCTTAAACAGTCTAACAGGAGGGGGCCTTATATTCCATTACAACACCTTATATTCTGTCTGGGTAGCCTCCAACCTGGTGGCATGAACATCAATTTCTCAAACTTCCAGTAATATCCCTATCCCTCAACCTCTCCATTCCCTATCCCCTTTTCCCTCTCTCACTTTATCTCCTTGCCTGCTCATCACCTCTCTCTGGTTCTCCTCCCCCCTTTTCTTTCTTCCATGTCCTTCTGTTCTCTCCTATTAGATAGCCCCTTCTCCATCCCTGTATCTCTTTCACCAAATAACTTCACAGCTCTTTACTTCACCCTCCCCCTCCCAGTTTCACTTATCACATTGTGTTTCTCCCTCCCCTCCCCCACCTTTTAATCCCACTCCTCATCTTTCTTTTCCTCCAGTCCCGCTGAAGGGTCTCGGCCTGAAAAGTCAAGTGTGCTCTTTTCCATAAATGCTGACTGGCCTGCTGAGTTCCTCCAGTATTTTGTGCGTGTTGCTTGGATTTCCAGCATCTGCAGATTTTCTCTTGTTTATTATAGAACCTTATGGCTGAGAGTAAGAATGACCTCAGATGACACTCTTTGGAACAGCACAGCTGTCTCAGTCTATTACTAAAAGAGCTCCTCTGTTCAGCCACTGTGGCATGCAGAGGGTGAGAAACATTGTCCAGAATTGGCAGGATTTTCTTTGGGGTCTTGTTCTACCATAGCCTCTGGTGTGTCCAGTTTGACTTCTATAATCATTTTATTGAGCTTGTTGGCATCACCCATGTTGCTGCCATGGCCCCAGCATACCACCGCATAGAAGATTGTACTGGTGACAACAGACTGCTAGGTCATGTGAAGGAAAGGTCTGCATACTCCAAAGAACCTCAGTCTCCTCAGGAAGTAGAGGCAACTCTGGCCCTATTTGTACACAGCCTCTATGTTGGTGCTCTACTCAAGTCTGTCATCCAGGTGTACCCCCAGGTACTTGTAGATCCTCACCACATCCACATCCTCACCATTCATAGTAACAGAGAACAATGTATGCTTAATCTTCCTAAAGTCCATCTCCTTTGTCTTATTGATGTTGAGCTGCAGATGATTCACCTTGCACCATTCAACAAAGTCCTCCACCAGGGCCCTGTATTCATCTTTCTGTCCTCCCTTTATACACCCGACTATTACTGAGTCATCAGAGAATTTCTGCAGATGACATGACTCAGTGTTGTATCTAAAGTCTGAGGTATACAGGGTAATCAGGAAGGGAGCCAATACAGTCCCCTGTAGGGCCCAGTGCTGCTTATAGCCATGTCTGACACACAGCTCTGAAGCTGCAAAAGCTGTGGTCTGCCAGTCAGGTAGTTCATTATCCAGGATACAATGGAAATGCCAGTCTGCATTGAACAGAGCTTTTCCCCCAGCAACGAGGACTGTATGGTATTGAAGGCACTTAAGAAATCAAAAAGCATGATCCTCTTAGTGCTGCCCTGATTATCCAAATGGGAGTAGGCTCTATTCAGCGGTAGATATTAGCATCATTGACTCCAATGTGCCCCTGGTAGGCAAACTGCAGGGGATCGAGGGCTGATTTGACCAGGGGTCGGAGGTGAGCCAGGACCAGCCTCTCTGAGGTCTTCATGATGTGTGAGGTCAGGGCCACTGGACAGTAGTCATTGAAGACACACATATCAAAGTTGCTGGTGAACGCAGCAGGCCAGGCAGCATCTCTAGGAAGAGGTACAGTCAAGTGCTACACATGCCCTTACACTTCCTCCCTTACCACCATTCAGGGCCCCAGACAGTCCTTTCAGGTAAGGCGACACTTCACCTGTGAGTCGGCTGGGGCGATATACTGCGTCCAGTACTTCCGATGTGGCCTTCCATATATTGGTGAGACCCGACGCAGACTGGGAGATCGTTTCGCTGAACACCTATGCTCTGTCCGCCAGAGAAAACAGGATCTCCCAGTGGCCACACATTTTAATTCCACATCCCATTCCCATTCTGATATGTCTATCCACGGCCTCCTCTACTATAAAGATGAAGCCACACTCAGGCTGGAGGAACAACACCTTATATTCCATCTGGGTAGCCTCCAACCTGATGGCATGAACATTGACTTCTCAAACTTCCGCTAATGCCCCACCTCCCCCTCGTACCCCATCCGTTATTTATTTATATACACACATTCTTTCTCTCTCTTCTTTTTCTCCCTCTGTCCCTCTGACTATACCCCTTGCCCATCCTCTGGGTTTCCTCCCCCCCCATTGTCTTTCTTCCCGGACCTCCTGTCCCATGATCCTCTCATATTCCCTTTGCCAATCAACTGTCCAGCTCTTGGCTCCATCTCTCCCCCTCCTGTCTTCTCCTATCATTTCGGATCTCCCCCTCCCCTTCCCACTTTCAAATCTCTTACTAACTCTTCCTTCAGTTAGTCCTGACGAAGGGTCTCGGCCTGAAACGTCGACTGTACCTCTTCCTAAAGATGCTGCCTGGCCTGCTGCGTTCACCAGCAACTTTGATGTGTGTGGCTTGAATTTCCAGCATCTGCAGCTTTCCTCGTGTTTGAGTCATTGAAGACGTTTGGTTGGTCTTTCTTGGGTACTGGGACCACTGATGATGTTTTCCACACTGTCGGGACCCTTTCTGGGCTGAGACTCAGATTGAAAATGCGGTGAAGAACTCCACACAGCTGCTCAGCACGCCCCTTCAGGACCTTGGGGTCCACACCATCCGGTCCCAATGCTTTGCCGTGTTTGAGTTTCCCCAGAGCCCTACTCACCTGCTCAGTCATGAAGGCAAGTCCATGATGACTGGGAAGGTTGTGGAAGGTGGAAGGTGGAGGCTGGGAGAGGTGAAGATCAGGACAATAGCAGTTGGTATCTGGAGGTGTGGATGGTAGGTGCAGGAAGGGATGTAGAGAGTGGTAGCCTGCATTGTTCATCCACATGTTGAACTGGAGGGGGGCAGGGGGAGGACACTGAAGGAGCATTGGGTGCTTTGGCACCTGGACTGGTGTGCTGAGGGGGGTGTGAACAGGAGGGCAATTATCAAACCTATTAAGAGTATTGGTTTAACTCATTAGCTCATTCACGGCTGCACTCCGATGTTCTACATTTCGGCTGAGTGAAGTCAGTGATGTTCTTCACACCTCCCACATGCTGCTCTGCCCAAGCTCATTCTCCAGCTCTCTCCTGTATTCCTCTTCAGCCACCTAAAGAACGAGCACAAGTCTTGGAAAAATATATATTTTGACTTGTCTGGTGCTTCAATTAATTCTTTCTGGTGGGTGCTATTCAACTTCAGTCTGTTGGGAAAGACAGCTTCACAGGTCGAGGCAGAAAGCTGTTGTGCACTCAATTGTTGATACTCAAATGATCAAGTATTGAATAAGATATTTATAGAAAAGACCTGCTAGTGGCTGGGAAGGAGAGCACTGGAAAAAAATGTTAAAACATGGTTGTATTGAAAGCATGGATCAGGACTTCTGCTTTAGCGAGCAGGGTGAGTCAGGATATACGTGGTATCATTACAGATGAGATAAGTGAATACCAATTTTTTGAAATTTTATTAAATTCAGAGATACAAGCTCTTGCAGCCCAATGAGGCATGCTAGCCAGCAACCCACCTATTTAACACTAGCCTAATGACAAGACAATTTACAATGACCAAATAATCTTCTAACTGCTATGTCTTTGGATTGTAGGAGGAAACCGGAGCACCCGGAGGAAACCGGAGCACCCGGAGGAAATCCATGTGATCACCGGTAGAACATACAGACTGCTTACAGATGGCGCCAGAATTGAACTCCAAACTCCGACACCATGATTTGTAATGGGAACACTATCATGGCTTAATTTAAATCAAATTAACCCCAGCACAGGGTTATCCATTTCTTATTGAATATGCCAAACATATTTAGCACATACCAACAATATGCACTACTGTTACTATGCAAAAAATTCTGGAAGTTCCATCACCTTTTTTAAATAAATTAAGCTGCTTTATCTTTTCCATGGAATAGCTGGATATCAGGAACAACATATAATAATTAATATGCATACCTTTGTAGGAAGTATGGAGCATTTGTAAGGTAGGAGGATGAGATTCCACTATCAACAGCATGACTTTAATAGACGCCCTTCCTATAACTGGATTGGTGCTTTCAAATAGCTTGTAAGTTATTTCATCCAGGATTAATCGAATGTTCCTCTCTTCCACAGTGAGCAATATTGTTCTGAAAGGCAAATGATTATCAGAATTCAGTGATTATTATCTGGGTGCCTAGTGGTAACTCATCTCAACTGGAGCATAGGAGAATGAGATAAGATTTGATAGAGGTATACACAATTATGAGGGGTATGGATAGGGCAAATGCAAGCAGGCTTTTAGTACTGAGGTTGGGTGAGACTAGAACTAGAAGTCATGGGCTAAGGATGAAAGGTGAAATATTTAAGGGGAGGGAAACATTTCTTCACTCAGAGAGTGATGTGAGTGTGGAATGAGCTGCCAGCGAAAGTGGTGGACGCTGACTCATTTTCAACATTTAAGAAAAGTTTATCCGTCTGTCTACTTATTTAGAGATACAGCGCAGAATAGGGCCTTCCAGCCCTTTGAGCTGCGCTCTCTCAGCAATCCCTGACAACCCGGATTTAACTCTAACCTAATCACAGGACAACTTACAATGAGCAGTTAACCTACCCGGTACATCTTTGGACTGAGGGAACAAACCGCAGCACCCAGGGAAAACCCACGCATTCCATGGGGAAAGATGTACAGAGACTCCTTAAAGAGGACGCTGGAATTCTTCCAAGCCTCAAACTGTAATGGCATTGCACTAACCACTACACTACAGAGGCACCCATATATGGGAGAGAGTGGTATGGAGGGCTATGGTCCAGGTACAGGTTGATGGGCCAAAGGGTCTATTTCTGTGCTGCAGTGCTCTATGACTCTAACTGCAACAGAGGCAGTGGAACAGTTCAAAAAGAAACTGGACCCAAAAACAGTTACCTTCCCAAAGCAGTAAAGCTCATCAATACCTCCACCCACTAACCCACTCCACCATACCTCCCACCACCAGTACTTACTCATTTCCTGTCAGAGTCAGTTATGTACAGACATTCTTGTGCCCAAGCATCATTTTATGGGCATACAATCAATAGATAGATAGATAGTCATACTCTATTGATCCCAAGGGAAATGGAATTTCGTTACAGCTGCACCAACCAAGAATAGAGCAAAAATATAGCAATACAAAAACCACAAACAATCAAACAACAATATGCAAACTATGCCAGTTGGAAATAAGTCCAGGATCAGCCTACTGGCTCAGGGTGTCTGACCCTCCACGGGAGAAGCTGCAAAGTTTGATGGCCACAGGCAGGAACAACCTCCGATGACACCCAGTGTTGTATCTCGGTGGAATATGGCCGGAGTCCAAAAGCAAAAAGTTCAATATCCGGGCTACAAACACGTTCCTTGATCGTAATATGACCAGGATTGCACCATCCGTTGTTAACCAGAACAGCAAGCCCCCAACTCCTTTACGCTTACCACTCTCAGTGCACCTCTGGTCAGCCCGAACGGTCTGAAAGCCCTCCATGGAAAAGTTCTGGTCGGGTATGTCCTCGTGCAGCCACGTTTCAGTAAAACACATAACACTGCTCCCCCGAAATGTTCTCTAACTCCTGGCTAGCGCCGTCAACTCGTCCATTATATTACCCACCAAACTCCTCTTCTCCATAAGTCTACATATATAAGATCTTATATATTTATATTTACATTTATTATGTTTCTAATTATTGTGTTCTTTATCTTATTTGGGTTTTTTGAGCTGCATTGGATCCAGAATAACAATTATTTCATTTTTCTCTACATTTGCCTTCTGGAAATGACATTAAACAATCTTGAATCTTGTATTGATCTCTTCATCTTTGCTTTATAAAGGAAAAACTTGCCAGACTTCCATCCCCTGAACACTATCAAATGATTTAGTAGAAACTGCACAGCAATGGATATCAGATGAGAAAAGAACTGGGCTCAGCTGCAACAGTTACTACCCAATTTCATTCATAAAGCACAGCCTGGCTCAGAAGGGACCTGGGTCACTTCACTCTGCCTACCGTCACAACAGGTCAACGGTAGAGATGATTTATCTGACTCTTCAATCTGCTCTGGACCTTTTAGACAGGGGGAACACAGAGCCCAAGTTTCTGTTTATTGACTACAGCTCGATATTCAACATAACTGCCCTATTCAAACTCATTATCAAGACCTGTGCTTACCTCGCTCTACTAAAGGATCCTTGACTTCCTCACTGACAGACCGCAATCAGTAAGGACTGGTGACAACATCTCCACCTCACAGATCATCAATGCAAGTGCAGCTCAAAGCTATGTGCTTAGCCCCTGCTCTACTCCATATACACAGATGACTGAATAGCTGACCACAGCTCCAAGGTCATACACAAATTCACAATAACCACTGTTATTGGACAATGAGTCAGCGTACAGGAGTGAGATAGTGCACCTGGTTGAGTGGTTCTGCAACAACAACCCCTCACTGAATATAAGTAAAACTAAGGTTTCCTCTGAGTGCTCCAGTTTCCACCCACAGTTCAAAGATATATAAGTTGGCAAGTTAATGGTCATGTGGGTGTAACTGGGAGGCATGGGCTCATTACTTGCTGTCTGTGTCTAATAACTAATACATCTAAGGATAAAACTAATTGTTGGCTTCAGGAAGGGGAAGGAGGGTGAACAGAGTGTGCCTGTCTACATTGGTGGATCAGTGATTGTCAACATCTTTAAATTCCTGGACATTAACATATTGGATGACCCAGTACATTGATGTGATCACAAGGAAGATCCGCCAGCATCTTTACTTTCTTAGAAGGTTAAGGATGTTCAACACATCATTGAATACTCTAAACAAATTTCTACAAATGTACTGTTGAAAGTATCCTGACTGGTTGCATAATGGTCTGGTATGGCAATATGAATGCACAAGAATGCAAGAAGCTACAGAGGTTAGTGGACTCAGCCCAATACATCACTGGCACATCTCTCCCCACCACTGGGAGTATCTAAATGAAGTGCTGCTTCAAGAAGGCAATATCCATCATCAAAGGTCCCAACCATCCAGATCATGCTAACTTCTTGTAGCTACTGTCGGACAGGAGATACAGAAAAATAAAGTCCCACAAAACCAGGTCCAAGAATAGCTACCTCCCTTCAACCACTTGGTTCTTGAACCATCACGCATGACCTGAATGGCTACATCAGAATAGCAACAGTTTGATCACTTTGCACAACAATGGATTTCATCTCAATTGTTATATTTGTGTGCTTTCTTGTAATTCTAGGGTAAAACCATATTCCTCTCCAAAGGTACTGCCTGACTTGGTGAGCTCCTCCAGCATCTGCAGAATCTCTTGTGTTTATGGCAAAAGATGAATTAGAATAATCATGTTCACCAGTAATCTCTAACCTAAGATAATAATTTCCATTAACTTTTAAATTAAAATTTCTACAATCTTTTGACTTTTCCAAGGACTACAATTGTAAAGGAGCATGTAAAAGCAGCAACGTAATCAGCACAAGTGTTCAGGGGCTTGTCTGCATTTCCTCGTGTAAGTTCATATACTGAAACTAAAAATAAAATAAAATCTACACTTAAATTAATCTTCTACAACTTCAGGATGTGTCAGAGCACTTTATCCGCTTACCTTAGATAAGTTTTGGGGCCCTTATCTAAAAAAGAATGTGGTGGCATTGGAGAGGTTCCAGAGGAGGTTCACAAGAGTGCTCCCAAGAATGAAAGGGTTAACTATAAGAAGCATTTGATAGTTCTGGGCCTTTACTCAATGGAGTTTAGAAGAATGAGGGGGAATCTCATTGAAACCTAACAAATATTGAAAGGCCTAGATAGAATGGATATGGAGAGGATGTTTCCTACAGTGTGGGAGTCTAGGACCAGAGGGCACAGCTTCAAAATAGAAGGATGTCCCTTTAGAACAGAGATGAGAAGGAATTTCTTTAGCCAGAGGGTGGTGAATCCGTGGAATTCATTGCCACAGACGGCTGTGGAAATCAAGTCATTGGTATATTTAAAGTGGAAGTTGATAGGATCTTGATTAGTAAGGGTGTCAATGGTTATGGGACGGGGGGAGGGAAGGCAGGAGAATGGCATTAATAGGGATAATAAATCAGCCAAAATGGAATGTTAGAGTAGACTCAATGGGCCAGATGGCCTAATTCTGCTCCTATGTCTTATGAAAACATGTTTTCTAAAAGCTTCCCAATAAAAATGCAGCAGCCTATTTTTGTACAGCAAACTTCTACAAAAAACAATGTGATATGACCAGATAATCTACCAAACTGAAGGATAAATATTTGTCAGAATAACAGAACAACTTTGTACTCTTCTCAGAAGTCTGCTATGTCTATCTGGGAGAGTAAATGAAGCTTTGTTTTAAATCAATCAACAAAAAAATGCCAACTCTGAAAACGCAAATCTCTCTCAACGGTCCAAGGAAAGAATTATGGAGTTCTTGCACAGGACCTGTTAGCTTACACAGGACACCTGGTAATATTCTTGTTGTGATTGTAAATATTTATTACTGATATTTATTATTGCTTTAGTAGAAAATTAATTTGATTTGAGGAGTTCTGAAATTTATAAATCACAATTTTTAAAAATTTTAATGCAAATAAGTAATTTACTTAAATGTGCAACAAAAGGGACAATCCATTTACTTCACTGGTAACAACAGGAATTCTGCAGATGCTGGAAATTCAGGCAACACATATCAAAGTTGCTGGTAAACGCAGCAGGCCAGGCAGCATCTATTGGAAGAGTTTCAGTCGACGTTTCAGGCCGAGACCCTTCGTCAGGACTAACTGAAGGAAGAGTTAGAAAGAGATTTGAAAGTGGGAGCAGAAGACCAGAGCGGGGTGTCCATGAAGAAGAGGAGGGTTGAAGACGGGAGAAGGGGTCATCGATGGGGCTGGAAGAGTCCTTGCCAAAGAAGTAGGCTCGGAGATGGAGACGGCGGAAGAAAAGTTTCGCATCATGGCGAACGCGGAACTCGCTGAGGTGTAGGTGAGGCCCTTACTAAGGATAGGGCGTTCTGCCTCCAACAGTTGAAGGTCGGAGGGGATGATAAAGACCTGGCACGGATGAGAGCTGGGATCAGAGGGGGGAGGGGGGAGGCTGGGGGTGTCAGTGGAGAGGGGAGGGTTGGGGTGAGAGGAAGATGGAGCCTCTGAGGACCCAGGAGCTGACGGTGGGGTCTGAGGGAGATGGGTTTGCAGAGCGGTGGTGGGGGAAGGGGAGATGGGAGTCACAATAGCCGCACATAAAGACCTGGAGTTCAAGGCTGGAGTCGCAGTTGGTGGTTGCGCAATCGCTTTGAAGGTGTCCATGGTCGTTGCTGGAGTCCGGGTTTTGAATATGCCCTGAGGTGTTGGAGCCGGCGAGATCAATGGCAGGGGCCACAGTCTGAAGTTCATGCCTGCTAGTTTCATGGCCAGCAGGCTCTGGAGTCCGTAGATGTAGGATCTTGCGATCTTTGCCTAACATGACAAAGTCAAAAAAACGGCGGTTGCTGGAGTGGATCTGACGGAGGATGAAATAACGGGTAGGACCATTACAGACGGCGAAGAAAGTGTCCTGAAGGTGTGGAAGGGTCTGGGATAGGGACACCAAATACCTCCTCATGGCGGAGAGGGTCGCCTTCAGTGCTTGACGGGAGAAACGGCGAGAGGCAGAGTCAATAAAATGTGAGTACCTGGGATCCTCAGAAGGGCCAAATTGAGAGGCTCAGAAACGCATCCTAAAGCCAACTGGAGTAAGTTGGCGACGGAGACACGTTCCAAGAAAGGATATATGGCTGTGATAGCGAGTCTGAGTCAAAATGTGGTCGAAAAGTTGAAGAGCCGAAGAAATTACAGATGGGGAGCAGTGAGAGATGGTTTCACTGAACTCCCGTCGAAGAGAGGATCTAAACTTCTTCGGTGTAGGCATCACCGGAAGAGGCTTCGCAGTAGTGAATTTTAAAAAAACGTAACAACAGGAATTCTGCAGATGCTGGAAATTCAAGCAACACACATCAAAGTTGCTGGTAAACGCAGCAGGCCAGGCAGCATCTATTGGAAGAGTTTCAGTCGACGTTTCAAGCCGAGACCCTTCGTCAGGACTAACTCTTCCTTCAGTTAGTCCTGACGAAGGGTCCTGGCCTGAAACGTCGACTGAAACTCTTCCAATAGATGCTGCCTGGCCTGCTGCGTTTACCAGCAACTTTGATGTGTGTTACTTCACTGGTAGTTAATTTTAATTTGCTTTTCACTGATGTGGATAATTATGATGTTAAAATAGCAAATTTCAATGGTTAAAAATGGAAAACAATACAAATTTTCAGAGGGCATACATTACTTTGCTTTTAATTAGGCAGCCATATAATATTTTGACTTTACATGACAGATCAAAGCATTTTACCTGTTCAGTTGAAGAATAACGAGC
The DNA here is from genome assembly GCF_963921235.1 of Mobula hypostoma. NCBI lineage: Eukaryota > Metazoa > Chordata > Chondrichthyes > Myliobatiformes > Myliobatidae > Mobula > Mobula hypostoma. The sequence continues at coordinate 101,941,342 of NC_086102.1, forward strand.
AGGACAGACACCATAATAGTAGCAGTTTCCACGTCATCAGTGAGCAACAATTGTAGGAGGTGATCAGACTGAAAGACTGTATTGAAAAGGATAAATTAATTATTAATGTCACCTAGCAGAACCATGTAACCTCAACTTCTGTGAATAGCAGTTATGTCTTATATCTGAGAAACTGCAATTTATATTTTTCCATTTATCCTCTAGACCCCAACATTATACAATTTTTTGGTACATGTATAACTTTTAAAACGTGAATTACGTTTGTTTCAGTATAAGAAAGGCAAATGCAATGTTAATATTAATTTTGAGAGGGCTAGAATATAAATTCAAGGATGTAATGCTGAGGCTTTATAAGGCACGTGGCCAAGTGGCCAAGGCGTTTGTCTAGTTATCTCAAGGTCGCTAGTTTGAGCCTCAGCTGTGGCAGCATGTTTGTGCCCTTGAGCAAGGCACTTAATCACTCATTGCTCTAGTCTGTGCGAGGAGTGGCGCCCCACACAGACTTCCAATCTGTGCCTTGTAAGGCATGAAAATGCCCGAAGCAGGCCTCTCATGGTCTGAGTCGACGTTCCCTTTATAAGGCAAAGGTCAGACTGCATTGGAATGCTGTGAGCTGTTTTGAGCCCCATATTTAAGAAAAGATGTGCTGGGATTGGAGAGGGCCCAGAGGAGGTTCAGTGCATGATTCTCGGAATAAAAGGGTTAATCTATGAGGAGTGCTTGATGGCTCTGGGCCTATACTCAATGGAGTTCAGAAGAATGAGGAGCAAAATGGCAGGCGGTGACTAGTGGGGTACCGCAAGGCTCAGTGCTGGGACCCCAGTTGTTTACAATATATATTAATGACTTGGATGAGGGAATTAAATGCAGCATCTCCAAGTTTGCGGATGACACGAAGCTGGGTGGCAGTGTTAGCAGTGAGGAGGATGCTAAGAGGATGCAGGGTGACTTGGATAGGTTGGGTGAGTGGGCAAACTCATGGCAGATGCAATTTAATGTGGATAAATGTGAAGTTATCCACTTTGGTGGCAAAAATAGGAAAACAGATTATTATCTGAATGGTGGCCGATTAGGAAAAGGGGAGGTGCAACGAGACCTGGGTGTCATTATACACCAGTCATTGAAAGTGGGCATGCAGGTACAGCAGGCGGTGAAAAAGGCGAACGGTATGCTGGCATTTATAGCGAGAGGATTCGAGTACAGGAGCAGGGAGGTACTACTGCAGTTGTACAAGGCCTTGGTGAGACCACACCTGGAGTATTGTGTGCAGTTTTGGTCCCCTAATCTGAGGAAAGACATCTTTGCCATAGAGGGAGTACAAAGAAGGTTCACCAGATTGATTCCTGGGATGGCAGGTCTTTCATATGAAGAAAGACTGGATGAACTGGGCTTGTACTCGTTGGAATTTAGAAGATTGAGGGGGGATCTGATTGAAACGTATAAGATCCTAAAGGGATTGGACAGGCTAGATGCAGGAAGATTGTTCCCGATGTTGGGGAGGTCTAGAACGAGGGGTCACAGTTTGAGGATAGAGGGGAAGCCTTTTAGGACCGAGGTTAGGAAAAACTTCTTCACACAGAGAGTGGTGAATCTGTGGAATTCTCTGCCACAGCAAACTGTTGAGGCCAGTTCATTAGCTATGTTTAAAAGGAAGTTAGATATGGCCCTTGTGGCTACAGGGGTCAGGGGGTATGGAGGGAAGGCTGGGTTCTGAGTTGGATGATCAGCCATGATCATAATAAATGGCGGTGCAGGCTCGAAGGGCCGAATGGCCTACTCCTGCACCTATTTTCTATGTTTCTATGTTTCTATGTAAAATCTCACTGAAACCAACCAAATATTGAAAGGCCTAGATAGAATGGACGTGGAGAGGATGTTCCCAACACAGGGAAAATCTGGGACAGAGGGCACAGCCTCAGAATGCAAGGACATCCCTTTAGAACAGAGATGAGGAGGGATGTCTTTTAGAGGTGGTGAATCTGCGGAAATTCACTGTCACAGACAGCTGTGGAGGCAGGTCACTGGATATATTTAAAGCAGAGGTTGATAGGTTCTTCATTAGTAAGGCATTAAAGGTTATGGGGCGAAGGCAGGACAATGGGGTTGAGAGGGATAATAAATCAGACATGATAGGATGGATTAATTCTGCTCCTATGTCTTATGATCTTATTCAGGTGTCTGTAACTTACCCTGGGATATTTCTCAACAAGCAAAAATTCTTCTCTTATTCTGGCTAATGTTTACTCCCAAAACAACATCATCAATATCTGATCATTTACCTTACTACAGTTTGATAAGCAATTTAATATACCATTTGTGGGGCATTTTGAAAGCTCTAATATAAATACAGTACAAAATATTTTTATAAAAATGTCTTTTAATGCTAATGGAATAAATGAAACAGGTAAGTTTGGAATAGGTGAATAGGCAAATAAAAATGTACTATTGATTTAAACAGGATTGCATTTTTTGTTTAAACTGCTATGACCTTAGGAATCCTTTCCTGCTGTGCTGTCCAGTAACACTAAAGAGACAGTCAATTTCAGCTTTGGGACTTCATTTGTTCAGCGTTTACAATCTCATAAGCAAATATTTAACAAAGGCTCAGATACCTGCTGTCAACTGTTCTTAGAGTTCAGAATCATACAGCATAGTAACAAGGCCCTTCAGTTTACTAAGTCCACTGTGACCATCAAACACCCATTCACTGGTACGTACACCATGCCTATCTGATGCAAATCTCATTTCATTCTCCCCACATTCTTGTCAGCTCCCTTCAGATTTTACCATTCATTAGCACACTAAGGTCAATTTAAAGTAGCTAATTAACCATCCAAACAGCACATCTGTGGAGGAAACTAAAGCACCTAGAGAAAACCCTTTGGGTGGGCGGGGGCAGGAATCACAAGGACAATGTGCAACTTCACACACACACACACACACACACACACACCACCCAAGGTCAGCATTGAACCTGGGTCTCTGGAGCAGTGTGACAGCGACTAGTTTTGCCACCGGACTGCTCTGCTGGAATACAGAATTCCTGATCTATAACAATAGATAGGTTGGAGGAATGTAGCTGATGCTAAGCGTTCAATGGCTGGTAACAACTTTTTAAAATGAAGAAATATTTGGAAAGAAAGTTTCTGTGCAATTGGAAATATATCCACTTTGGCAGGAAGAATAACAAACATCGATTTCTCTAACTTGCAGTAATTTCTCCCCCCTCTCCCTTCACTTTTTCCGTTGGACATTCTAGCTCCCCTCTTACTCTTTATCTTTTCTTCACCTCCCTATGATTTCCCTCCTCCTTCCCTTCGTCCCATAGTTCACTCTCGGCTCCTATCAGATTCCTTCTTCTTCAGCGCTTTACCTTTTCAACCTGTCCCCTCTGAGCTTCTCACTTTATTCCCCCTTTTGTTTTAATTGTGATATTTCTTGTAAAAATTGTGTATAATTTATGCTTAATTTATATTTTTTGTGTGAATGCTGCTGAGGTAATTTTGCTACAAGTAAGTTTTTTATTGCAACACACATCAAAGTTGCTGGTGAACGCAGCAGACCAGGCAGCATCTTAGGAAGAGGTACAGTCGATGTTTCAGGCCGAGACCCTTCGTCAGGACTAACTGAAGGAAGAGTTAGTAAGAGATTTGAAAGTGGGAGGGGGAGGGGGAGATCCAAAATGATAGGAGAAGACAGGAAGGGGAGGGATGGAGCCAAGAGCTGGACAGGTGATTGGCAAAAGGGATATGAGAGGATCATGGGACAGGAGGCCCAGGGAGAAGGAAAGGGGGGAGGGGGAGCCCAGAGGATGGGCAAGGGGTATAGTCAGAGGGACAGAGGGAGAAAAAGAATGTGTGTATATAAATAAATAACGGATGGGGTACGAGGGGAGGTGGGGCATTAGCAGAAGTTAGAGAAGTTTGTGCCATCAGGTTGGAGGCTACCCAGACGGAATGTAAGGTGTTGTTCCTTCAACCTGAGTGTGGCTTCATCTTTACAGTAGAGGAGGCCGTGGATAGACATATCAGAATGGGAATGGAATGTGGAATTAAAATGTGTGGCCACTGGGAGACCCTGCTTTCTCTGGCGGACAGAGCGTAGGTGTTCAGCAAAACGATCTCCCAGTCTGCCTCACCAATATATAGAAGGCCACATCGGGAGCACCGGACGCAGTATATCATCCCAGCCGACTCACGGGTGAAGCGTCGCCTCACCTGGAAGGACTGTCTGGGGCCCTGAATGGTGGTAAGGGAGGAAGAGTAACGGCATGTGTAGCACTTGTTCCGCTTACAAGGATAAGTCGCTTACATCGACGACTGCATTGGTGCTGCTTCCTGCACGCATGCTGAGCTCGTTCACTTCATTAACTTTGCCTCCAACTTTCACCCTGCCCTCAAGTTTACCTGGTCCATTTCCGACACCTCCATCCCCTTTCTAGATCTTTCTGTCTGTATCTCTGGAGACAGCTTATCTACTGATGTCTACTATAAGCCTACTGACTCTCACAGTTATCTGGACTATTCCTCTTTCTCACGCCGTCTCTTGCAAAAATGCCATCCCCTTCTCGCAATTCCTCCATCTCCGCCGCATCTGCTCTCAGGATGAGGCTTTTCATTCCAGGACAAGGGAGATGTCCTCCTTTTTTAAAGAAAGGGGCTTTCCTTCTGCCACCATCAACTCTGCTCTCAAACGCATCTCCCCCATTTCACGCACATCTGCTCTCACTCCATCCTCCCGCCACCCCACTAGGAATAGGGTTCCCCTGGTCCTCATCTACCATCCCACCAGCCTCCAGGTCCAACATATTATTTTCCGTAACTTCCGCCACCTCCAACGGGATCCCACCACTAAGCACATCTTTCCCTCCCCCCATCTCTCTGCTTTCCGCAGGAATCACTCCCTACGCAACTCCCTTGTCCATTCGTCTCCCCCATCCCTCCCCACTGATCTCCCTCCTGGCACTTATCCTTGTAAGCGGAACAAGTGCTACATATGCCCTTACACTTCCTCCCTTACCACCATTCAGGGCCCCAGACAGTCCTTCCAGGTGAGGCGACACTTCACCTGTGAGTCGGCTGGGATGATATACTGCGTCCGGTGCTCCCGATGTGGCCTTCTATATATTGGTGAGGCAGACTGGGAGATCGTTTTGCTGAACACCTACGCTCTGTCCGCCAGAGAAAGCAGGATCTCCCAGTGGCCACACATTTTAATTCCACATCCCATTCCCATTCTGATATGTCTATCCACGGCCTCCTCTACTGTAAAGATGAAGCCACACTCAGGTTGGAGGAACAACACCTTACATTCCGTCTGGGTAGCCTCCAACCTGAACATTGACTTCTCTAACTTCTGCGAATGCCCCACCTCCCCTCGTACCCCATCCATTATTTATTTATATACACACATTCTTTCTCTCTCTCTCTCCTTTTTCTCCCTCTGTCCCTCTGACTATACCCCTTGCCCATCCTCTGGGTTTCCCCCCTCCCCCTTTTCCTTCTCCCTGGGCCTCCTTTCCCATGATCCTCTCATATCCCTTTTGCCAATCACCTGTCCAGCTCCTCCTGTCTTCTCCTATCATTTTGGATATCCCCCTCCCCCTCCCCCACCCACTTTCAAATCTCTTACTAGCTCTTCCTTCGATTAGTCCTGACGAAGGGTCTCAGCCCGAAACATCAACTGTACCTCTTCCCAGAGATGCTGCCTGGCCTGCTGCGTTCACCAGCAACTTTTATGTGTGTTGCTTGAATTTCCAGCATGTGCAGAATTCCTCACGTTGAAGTTTATCATTGCATGTTCTTGAATGTTCTTGTGCATATGACAATAAACTCAACTTTGGCTCTGAGAGGTCCCCTGCTGTAACATACACATAAGTACTCAGGAAAGCAACAGAAATAAAAGTTCCGATGGAAGGTCAATGATGTTAAGTATTATATCAGTGCTTTTCTGATAGGTTTTGATTATTAAGAGCGTGATAAGTTATGGGGAGAAAGTAGGAGAATGGGGTTAAAAGGGGGAAATAAATCAGCCATAATCTAATAGTGGAGCAGAATCAATGGGCCAAATGATCTAATTCTGTCTCCATGTCTTCTGGTCTCTCTCCCCAGGATGCCTTTTGTAATTCAAATTTCCAGAATCTTTTGGAAACAGAAGTTCTTGTGGTTCTCCACTAGAGGTGGCATAGAGCTAGTTGAAACACACAATTTGCAAACCGTGATCATTAAAAGTTGTCCATGCTCTGTAACAATATGACAGTCAGGAAAATGACCACTTCTGGAGCCAGGGAATACAAAAGATAGGCGAAATAAGAGAAAATCTGCAGATGCAGGAACTCCAAGTAACGCACACAAAATGCTGGAGGAACTCAGCAGGCCAGGCAATATCTATGGAAAAGATCACAGTCGACATTTTGGGTCAAGACCCTTCGATGTTGCCTGGCCTGCTGAGTTCCTCCAACATTTTGTGTGTTGTAGGAGAAATAAACAAAACTTTAAAAAAGATCTGAGCTTTCTTCCATCTCATATCTAATGGGAGTACTTGTGGAGAATAAACACAAGGGATTCGGCAGATACTGGAGATCCAGAGCAAAACACATAAATGCTGGAGGAATTCAGTAGGTCAGGTACCATCTATGGAGGGGAATGAACCTTCTATGTTTTGTACTGAGACCTTTCATCAGGACTGGAAAGGAAGAGGGAAGAAGCCAGAATTAGAAGGTGGGAGGAGGGGAAGAAGTACAAGTTGGCAGGTGAAAGATGAGACCAGATGAGGGGGACGGTGAATAGGCGGCGGAGGGTGATGAAGTGAGAAACTGGGAGTGGGTGAGGAGATTCTGAATTGCTAGGTTACATTTATGAACTAATTGATCCACTGAAATGAGTTACTACTCTTCCCTTGCTCATGTTACTGAGAAATTAGTTTCTGTTGTGAAACAACCGTAGCAAGACTGCAAGCCTCAAGGTTCAGAGTAAATTTATTATCAAAGTATGTATATGTTACCATATATTACCTTGAGATTCATTTCCTTGCAGGCATTCACAATAGAACAAAGAAATACAATATAATCAATGAAGAACTACACACAGAGACTGCCAATTCGCAGAAGAAGATAATATGTGCAAATACAAAAAACTATAAAAACAAACAATCAAACAGGTAAAGAGAAAAATAAATAGAACTGAGAACATGAGTCCTAGAAAGTGAATCTGTTAGTTGTGGAATCAGTTCATAGTTGAGGTGAGTGAAGTCATCCACAATGGGTCATGAGTCTGAAGAATTGAAGGGTAATTATTGTTTCTGAGCCTGGTGGGGTGTGACCTAAGGCTCTTGTACCTCCGACCCATTGGCAGCAGTGAGAAGAGAGCATGGCCTGGATGGTGGGGGTCATTAATGATGGATGTTGCTTTCTTGTGGCATGCTCCTTGTAAATGTGCTCCATGGTAGAGCGGAACCCTGTACTTCCTTTCAAATCTTATTCACTTCATCAATGGGCTTCTCCTGTTCAATAAAAAGCAATGGAGATATTTACAAAGAACATAATCATAACACACTCACACTTAGGCATTTTAGAGAAAGAGCAGTAGAATAGGATTGATGAAGGGAACTGCCATCAATTTTGGTCAAGTGGTTTCTAGTGTTGTAATAATTCTGCAATCCTTTGTTGTTAAAAGCAGCACAACTGCTCCTTGCCGTCTCCAGTACCACAGCATGTAGAAAGTAGAGACAATAAGAAATGAGGAAAATGGAAATGCAGGTTATGGCTTATTCCCAAACTTCCATAGGTAACAAAATGTGCAAGAGATGAGCATTCCACATCAAAGTTGCTGGTGAACGCAGCAGGCCAGGCAGCATCTCTAGGAAGAGGTACAGTCCACATTTCGGGCCGAGACCCTTCGTCAGGACTAACGGAAAGAAGAGCTAGTAAGAGATTTGAGAGGGGGAGGGGGAGATCCAAGATGATAGGAGAAGACAGGAGCGGGAGGGATGGAGCCAAGAGCTGGACAGTTGATTGGCAAAAGGGATATGAGAAGATCATGGGACAGGAGGCCCAGGGAGAAGGAAAGGTGGGGGGGAACCCAGAGGATTGGCAAGGGGTATAGTGAGAGGGACAGAGGGAGAAAAAGGAGAGAGAGAAAAAGAATGTGTGTATATAAACAAATAACGGATGGGGTACGAGGGGGAGGTAGGGCATTAGTGGAAGTTTGAGAAGTCAGTGGTCATGCCATCAGGTTGGAGGCTACCCAGACGGAATATAAGGTGTTGTTCCTCCAACCTGAGTGTGGCTTCATCTTTACAGTAGAGGAGGCTGTGGATAGACATATCAGAATGGGAATGGGACGTGGAATTAAGATGTGTGGCCACTGGGAGATCCTGCTTTCTCTGGCGGACAGAGCGTAGGTGTTCAGCGAAACGATCTCCCAGTCTGCCTCACCAATATATAGAAGGCCACATCGGGAGCACCAGACGTAGAATATCACCCCAGCCGACTCACAAGTGAAGAGTCACTTGGAATTCATTGTCATAGATGGGTGTGGAGGCAAATTCATTGGGAAATATTTAAAGTGGAGGCTGATAGGTTCTTTATTAGTAAGGGTATCAAAGGTTATGGGGAGAAGGCAGGAGAATGGGTTTGAGAGGGATAATAAATCAGCCATGATGGTGGAGCAGACTCAATGATTTGAATGGCCTAAATCAGCTCCTATGTCTAATGATAATATCATCTTGGGTCATGCTTTGCAATCTACTATATCACCCAAAACAGCCTTTAGGAGTGTATAATTCACTATTTAATATTGCTATCACCAATGTTTCAGGGATTTTTTTCACATACTGCAAAGAAACATGTCTAAATAGACTACAAATGAAACCCATCTGCAGTTGCCTTCAATTGTTGCTCTTCCAATACCATAAAGAAAGACTCTTTCATTGTCTCTGCACAAACTAAAGAACTTTTCAGTCATTGAAGGTGTTTATAAAATTGGTTAATGTGGCATATTGGAATTACAACGGCATATTCATTCATAGCAAGATCCTATTTGATAATTAAACAATTACGTTTTTAAGTGATTTTCTTTTAAAGTCTAGCTGTATTTATCAGATGTACATTGAAATGCGTTCACTGGTCAAATAAAATCAGTGAGGACAGTGCTAGGGCTTGCAAGTGTCGCAATGCTTTTGGCACCAACATAGCATGCCGACTACTTAATAACCCTAACCATAGGGGGGAACCGGACCACCTGCAGGAAACCCACACAGTCACAGGGAGAATATACAAACTCCTTACAGACAGGTTGTAATTTAACCCTGATTACTGAGTGCTGGCACTGTAACACTACCATGCTGCCCACATGAATTTTAGGGATAAATCTATACCTAGATCATCAAAGTAGTACCATGGAATCTTCTATATTTACTTGAAAGTGCAGACTGGACCTTGGTTTAACACCTTATAACCATACAACCATACAACAATTACAGCGCGGAAACAGGCCATCTCGGCCCTTCTAGTCCGTGCCAAACTCTTACTCTTAACTAGTCCCACCGACCTGCACTCATCCCATGACCCTCCATTCCTTTCCTGTCCATATATCTATCCAATTTAAATTAAACAACAACATCGAACCTCCCTCAACCACTTCTGCTGGAAGCTCGTTCCACACAGCTGCCACTCTCTGAGTAAAGAAGTTCCCCCTCATGTTACCCCTAAACTTTTGCCCTTTAACTCTCAACTCATGTCCTCTTGTTTGAATCTCCCCCACTCTCAATGGAAAAAGCCTATCCACGTCAACTCTATCTATCCCCCTCATAATTTTAAATACCTCTATCAAGTCCCCCCTCAACCTTCTACGCTCCAAAGAATAAAGACCTAACTTGTTCAACCTTTCTCTGTAACTTAGGGAGAAGAAACCTAGGTAACATTTTCGTAAATCTCCTCTGTACTCTCTCAATTTTATTGACATCTTTCCTACAATTCGGTGACCAGAACTGTACACAATACTCCAAATTTGGCCTCACCAATGCCTTATACAATTTCAGCATTACATCCCAACTCCTATACTCAATGCTCTGATTAATAAAGGCCAGCATACCAAAAGCTTTCACCACCCTATCCACATGAGATTCCACCTTCAGGGAACTATGCACCATTATTCCTAGATCCCTCTGTTCTACTGCATTCTTCAATGCCCTACCATTTACCATACATGTCCCATTTTGATTAGTCCGACCAAAATGTAGCACCTCACATTTATCAGCATTAAACTCCATCTGCCATCTTTCAGCCCACTCTTCTAACTGGCCTAAATCTCTCTGCAAGCTTTGAAAACCTTCTTCATTATCCACAGTGCTACCTATCTTAGTATCAACTGCATACTTACTAATCCAATTTACCACCCCATCATCCAGATCATTAATATATATGACAAACAACCTTGTCTAATAAATTGTGTCTGGGGCCATCAAAATGCGGCTAAGTTCTGAAAACAAAACTGGCTTCGAATAATGTCCGCGTTGGCTGGATAAATAATTATACACCTCTCTCTATCAACAAAACTATTGATTTCTCTATCAGTTTAGAATTAGTTGTCATAATCAAGATGAGATCTGTCAGAATCTGGACTCATTTCCCCTGTTAACTTGATCATCAGATATAGACTCCAACATAGGCATTTCAAAGATGCGATTAATTCAATTCTGAGCTTTAAATAGTTGGATATCGACAGATTTGTAGGTTCATGGAACCAGTTAATTCCAAGGTGATTGGTGACTTTCTAATATATCTATCATTGTTTCTAATCTGTGAGAAGTAACTACATACAGACTTTAATTTTAATCAAAATTGTTTAAAATTAATTTGAGCTTTACCATGTTTAATGTGGTGCTTGTGAGAATTAAATAAAAATGACTTACTGGTCTATCAGAATCAATGGGACATCCCCAACTGCTTTTTTTAAACACGTCTCAACTATCAGTGCTATGTTTGCAATTCTCTTTTGTACAAAAATTGTACAAAAATAACTTGCTTAAAAGACTGATAAAATGCAAAGGTTTTTTAAAAAGCATTGGCTTCAGAAACAGGTGCATCATTACCATTAACAAATAGATCTGCTGAAAATAAGCATAACTTTGACCATAAGACCATAAAACATAGGAGCAGAATTAGGTCATTTGGCCCATTGAGTCTGCTCTGCCATTCCAACACAGCTGATTTAATATCCCCCTCACCCCCATTCTCCTGATTTATCCCTGTAGCCTTTGACACCCTTACTAGTAAAGTACTTATTAACCTTGTCCTTACCCAATGAACCAATGATTTGCACCAACTATGTGTCTGTAGAGAGGAGCAGAGGCTTGGAGGGAATAGTGGTGGCGCAGATGAAGAACTAGGTGGCACATTGCCTCTTCAATTCCTGAAATCCCTGAAATGGCATTACCCAATGGCTCTAACAAGGGTAGAGTCAGACAAATTCTACGTAGAATCCAAAAATCTGCAAACCTAGCCATCTTACGTTAAGGGTAGTTGATTATTACAGTAAAAGGCAAGCTGCTAGAGGGACTTAATGCATCCAATAGTCCCTTCATCTGAATTGAGAGAGTAGAGGGGACATAGCCAGTATAAAGAGGTGAGAAGGACGGGTGGGGCAAAAGCTGGCATGTGATAGGTAGAACCACATGAGAAGGAGTTGATTGGCAGCTGGAGTCAGGTGGCGATAGCAACAGATGCTGGGAGGTGATAAATGGAGACAAGAAAGGGCTGCAGATGATGACTGATATTAGAGATGGGGACAGGATGTTAGAACAAAAGTTTCATGTTTCACAGGTGCACAGCCATCTGTAGTGAAAACGAGTTATTAAAATTAGGCTATTTATCTATTTTTAAAACAGTTTGACAGTTTCCGATGGTTTTGTGCATAGCACCTGCATCTCAGAGTGTGTTCCATGTGTTCAAATCCAACCCCAGAGCCTTGAACTTGGAGAAAAGTGCTGCCTTGCTGGATGTACTAAGTTTCAGTTGACTTTTAAGCCAAAGCCTAATCTTGGCACTAAATTGAAAAGCACTGGAGGTATCCTTGGCTTCCTGAGCAACATCTATCTCTTAGCATTAATAAAAAAAAAGATGATAATTACAGTGGTGTTTGAATGACCTCAGAGTGCACAATATGGCTTCACATTTCCCAAATTATCAGGAGTGACTTAACTCGAAAACTACATAATTCACAGTGAGTGACTTGGAGGCATTATTAAGGGGTATTTTAAATGTTAAATCCATTCTTTTTCTTCTTTATCTGCCTTTCTAGGAATATTTTCTCCCTTCATACATTCCTTGGTATTTTTAAAAGAATCCTTGACCATAACAATCTCTATATACTTAAGAGTTCTAGATTTCTCACAAATACAATAAATTCCAGTTAATTGGGAGACATTGGGACTAGCACATTTTGGCCCAAGTAAGGGGCTGCCTCAATTAGCTCCAGTTAAATGGAAATAGTTGAAAAGGTATATAAAAAAAGGCAAACTACTGTTTACACACACGAGAAAATCTACAGGTACTGGAAATCCAAGCAACACAGACAAAATGCTGGCGGAACTCAGCATCTATGGAAAAGAGTAACCAGTTGACGGCTCAGACCAAGATCCTTCATCAGGACTCAGTTGCCTACTACTGTATAAGTGAGTAACAAATTATGTATTTAAATGAAATACAGAACAAATTACCAACATTACTACAGTACTATAAAACTGTGTATTGGTTCTTAATGGTTATCGTTAGATGAATTCATCTAGTATAAACTGCAGTGTTCTTTTGATTGACTGTGAATGAACAAAATCAATGCAGACACCTCATACACCAAGTACCTAGTACTTCTTGCATGAAGTAGTATTGTAATTCAGCAATAAGTTTCCTGGCACAAAATTATCAACAATCACTGCTTCTTGAATCAGCATCTTTCAGACCAAATGGATGACAAAAGCACGTGCAACTGACGCTACTTAAATTCTGTTCACTCTAAGCAATGTATTTCTAATGGCCACACAAGCGTACATGACTAATGCTAATTAGAAACTGTTTGGCAATAGTCTCCTGTCCCAATTAAGCAGCACAGTGTCCTACATAAACAAAAGGAATCCCATCTATTTTCACAATTAGTTGTTCTTTAAGAGTTGTCCGAAGTAAGTGGCTGTCCCAATTAACTGATGGTCCAAATAACCAGAATCCATAGTATCTCCAAATTTCAACTTTATTCACTGCAAATCCTTTATATTGTTGAAAACAAAGATAGTGAACTTTATTATCTAACATGGTGTCCACAGCTGATAAATGAGAGGCCTTATTACCTATGAATGTTAGAAATGTTGAATTGGCAAGTGTCAGGTATGAAATACAGACTGACACACACAAAATGCTGGAGGAACTCAGCAAGTCAGGCAGCATCTATGGAAAGGAATAAACAGTCAGTGTCTGAGCCTGAAATGTCAACGTTTATTCTTCTCCATAGATACCGCTCAAATTGCTGAGTTCCTCCAGCACTTACCATTTGTTGCTCAAGATTTCCAGCATCTGCAGAACCTCTTGTGCTTAAGGATGAAATTCATCGTAGTCCATTTACTGAGATGGTTCAATTCTTGAGGATCACTGGTTCCTTTGTACTCTACTATTACTATCCTGTTTATTGACAATGTAACCAATGCAATCTCAGCACAATAGTGGGAATAGGCACCAGGACAGGAAATATGAGACCTACTAAATGAAGCTAGGAAGAAGTGGAAGTGAATGCACTGGACCACGTTCTCACAGCTTACACACAAATGAAGACAGAAATGAAGTGGAGCTACACCTATGAAATGCTGGAGGAACTCAAGCAGTTCTCTAGAAATGAATAAAGAGTCGACATTTTCGCTGGGGACCCTTCATAGATTCTGCCTGACCTGCTGAGTTCCTCCAGCATTTTGTATGTTGTTGTTGTTCCTTTTCACGCCTTGTGGCGTATCAAGCAGCATTTTTGCTGTTTCTGTAGCATTTGACTATTTTTCTTACGAGACTGAGTTGCTAACTCGATGCTCACTCCAGCATGGATGGAAAGCGTGCAAGGAGCCAGCCGGATTTGAATTTGCCTCAAAGTCTGGTGCTGATGCCACTACACCAGCAGCCAGCTAATTCTGTATGTGTTACTTTCTATTTCAGCAGCTTGCAGGATCTTATAAATGGAGTGAGCTATGTAAATCTGATGCACACTGTTAGCCAGAGAATATATACATTGTCAACAAAGCTTCCCAATTCCTGTTCTATAACTTCTTGGTTCTAATAAACAGTAACTTGTCCATAACATGTGACTGTAAAAATCCACCATTTTAATTCCTTCTGGTATTGACCATCAGAGCACCCAATGTGTACAGCTTCCAAAAATCTGACAATGTTCCCCAAGAGGACAATTATGTGATATCCCCCTTAAATACATCCTGTTATGCAAGTACCCATTACATCATCACAAGTGGATGTATCAAATATTGAGAGGTCTAGATAGAGCAGACATAGAGAGGATAATTTCTATAATGGGGTAGTTAAGGACCAGAGGACACAGCTCAGAATACAAAGATGTCCCTTACAACAAGGAAGAGGAGAAATTTCTTCAGTCAGAGGGTATTGAATCTATGGAATTCATTGCCGCAGATGGTTGTGGAGGCCATCATTGGGTTTATTTAAAGTGGAGATTGGTATATTCTGGATTAGTGTCAAAGGTTATGGGGAGAAGGCAGGAGAATAGGTTTGATAGGGATAATAAATAGGGAAAGTGAAGAAGTGATAGACAGGAGCTAGACAGGAAGACAGATAAATGGATGACTGTCAGGAGAGGGAAGGGAGAACGTCAGATAGTGGAGAGCACCCCCTGTGGCCGCCCCCCTCAACAATGTATTCCATTTTCAGTGGCTGCGCCTTTTGTACTAAGTCTGGCCCTGTGGCTCAGAAGGGCAGGAAACTAAAGAGGATGGCAGCAGTGATAGGGAACTCAATAGTTAGGGGGACAAACAGGTGACTCTGTGGATGCGAAATGGAAACATGGATGGTAGTTTGCCTCCCAGGTTCCAGGGTCTGTGATGTTTCTGAACATGCCCACAATATCCTGAAAAGGGAGGGTGAGCAGACAGAAGTTGCAGTACGTATTGGTACCAACGATACGTAGGTAGAAAAAGGGAGGAGGTCCTGAAAACAGAATACAGGGAGTTAGGAAGGAAGCAGGATCTCAAGTGTAGTAATCTTGATATTGCGGCCTGTGCCACGCAACGGTGAGGATAGGAATAGAATGAGGTGGCAGATAAATGTGCGTCTGAAGAATTGGAGCAGGGGACAGGGATTCATATTTCTGGAAATTGGGACCTGTTCTGGGGCAGGAGTGACCTGTACAAAAGGGACAGGTTGCACTTGAATCCAAGGAGAACTAACACCCTTGCGGGCCAGTTTGCTAGAGCTGTGGGGGTGGTTTAAACTAATATCGCAGGGGATTGGGAACCAGTAAGATAGTGCTGAGGATGAACAAGCAGGTTTACAAGTAGATAATGTAATATGTAATATGAATGTAAGGTAGGACAAGCCAATGCTAGAGTATAACTGCAGACAGAGCAAAGAGTTAAGTTGCACCACAGAGGCAAAATTCATACGGGCGAAGAACGCAGGACTGAAGGTGCTGTATTTAAATCCTTGTGGCATTCAGAATAAGGTGAATGAACTCGTGGCACAATTAGAAATTGGTCAGTATGACATTGTGAGCGTCACTGAGTTGTGGCTGAAAAAAGGCCATTGTTGGGAGTTTAACATCAAAGGATATACTTTGTATCTAAAGGACAGGCAGGAAAGTGGTGTGGTTCTATTGACAAGAGATGGAATTAAATCTTTAGAAAGAGGTGACATAGGATCAGAGAATGTTTTGTGGGTGGGGTTAAGAAACTGCAAAAGTAAAAAAAAATTATGAGAATCATATTTAAGCTTCCAAATAGTAGCCGAGATGTGGAGTTGAGATTGCAAAGAGAACTGGAAAAGGCATGTAATAAGGGTATTGACACAATAGTAATGGGGGATTTCAATATGTAAGGGGATTGGGACAATTCAGGTTGGTGTTGGATCACAAGAGAGGGAATTTGTTGAATGCCTATGAAATGGCTTTTTAGAGCAGCTTGTGTGTGAGCCTACTAGGGGTAAGGCTATCTCAGATTGGGTGTTGTATAATAACCCAGATTTTATTAGTCAGCTTAACATAAAGGAATCTTTAGGGGGCAACGATCATAAAATGATTGAATTCATACTGCAATTTGAGAGGGTAAAGCATAAGTCACATGTATCTGTATCACAATGGAATAAAGAGAATTACAGAGGCATCAGAGAAGAGCTTGCCCAGGTGGATTGGAGAAGGATACTAGCGGGGGTGACTGCAGCACAGAGATGGGCTGAAGTTTATGGGAATAGTTCACAAGGCGCAGGATAGATATGTTCCACAGAAGTTGTTCTCAGATGGCAGGGCTAGGCAACCATGGCTGACGAGGGAAGTTAAGGACTGCATAAAAGTCAAGGAAAGGCATATAAGTGAGCAAAAGTAAGTGGGAAGTCGGATGATTGAGAAGTTTTTAAAATCCAACAAAAGGCAACAAAAATAGCTATAAGAAGGGAAAAGATGAAATTTGAGGGCAAACTAGCTGATAGTATAAAGCAGGATACTATAAGTAATATAAAGAGTAAAAGGGAGGTGAGAGTTGATACTGGACCACTGGAAAATGATGCTAGCGAGGTAGTATTGGAGGACAAAGAGATGAACTTAATAAGTACTTTGTTTCTGTTTTTACTGTGGTTGGCAACTTGGGCCGGCTCCCCCACCGGACTGGTGAAGAGGGTGTGAGGACACCCAGCAGGCCTAAAAAAAACAAGACCTGACAAAGGGCGGATGAGCTCCTTGTAAGCCAATGGCCATCTTCCGTGGAAGAGATTAAAGCCTCACCACATATCTAGGAATTGTATGCTATGCACTTAGTTAGAAGAAACATGATGAACTTGGGCGCTGCACCATGTGCCTGGACCTGCCCAAGGCCTCGCCTAAGGAAGGGCCGAGCTCGAAGAAGCGGCCATGGCTGGAGGCCGACACGACCTCCAGTTCGGCGGGGGCAGCGGCAGGCGGTGCCAAGGCGGCCGGCAAGAACAAGCTGGAGGAGAGGCTGTACCCGGTGTTGTTGTAAGATCAAAGAAGATGAAGATGCATAGCCGCCAACCCCGGATTCGGGACGGCACCCACTGACTGTAGAAAACACTAGCTGTATGTCAGAGGTCTGTGAGTGTCAGGGAGCAGGAGTGAGTGCCATTGCTATTACAAAGAAAAAGGTGCTAGGCAGACTGAAAGTTCTTAAGGTGGACTACATTGCAGAGTCCTAAATGACGTTGCTGAAGAGATAATGGATGCATTGGTCATGATCTTTCAAGAATCACTTGATTCTGGCATGGCCCCAGAGGACTGGAAAATTGCAAATGTCACTCCACTCTTTCAGAAGGGAAGAAGACAAAAGAAAGGAAATTATCAGCCTTTAGCCTAACCTCAGTGGTATTATTTGGAGTCCATATTAAGGGCAAGGCTTCGGGATACTTGAAGACGAATGACACAATAAGTCAAGGTCAGCATGGTTTATGTAAAGGGAAATCTTGCCTGACAAATCTTATGGAATTCTTCAAGCAAGTAATAAGCAGAGTGGACAAAGCAGAGGCTGTGCATGTGACTTACTTAGATTTCAGAAGGCATTTGATAAGGTGCCTCACATGAGGCTGCTTAACAAGATAACATCCTATGGTGTTACAGGAAATATACTGGCATAGATAGAGGAATGGCTGATGGGCAGGAGGCAGCGAGTGGGAATAAAGGAGGCCTTTTCTAGTTGGCTGCCAGTGACTAGTGGTGTTCCTCAGGGGTCAGTATTGAGACTGTACTTTTCACATTGTCTGTTAATGATTTAGATAATGGAATTGATGGCGTTGTGGCAAAGTTTGCAGATGGTACAAAGATAGGTGAAGGGGTAGATAGTGCTCAGGAAGCAATGCGATTGCAGCAGAACTTAGACAAATTGGAAGAATGGGCAAAAAAGTGGGAAATGGAATACAGTGTTAGGAAATGTATGATAATGTATTTTGGTAAAAGACTATTATTTAAGTCGGAAAAAATTCAAACATCAGAGGTGCAAAGGGACTTGGGAGTCCTTGTGCAAGACTTCCAGAAGGTTAATTTACAGGCTGAGTCTGTGGTAAAGAAGGCAAATGCAATACTGGCATTTATTTCAAGGGGAATAGAACATAAAAGCAAGGAGATAATGCTGAAGTTTTATAAGACACTAATCAGGCCGCATTTGGAGTATTGTCAACAGTTTTGGGCCCCTTTTCTCTAAAAGAATGTGTTGTCATTGGAGAGAGTCCAAAGGAGGTTCACAAGGATGATTCTGGAAATGAAGGGGTCAACATATGAGGAGTGTTGGGCAGCTCTGGGCCTGTACTCACTGGAATTTAGAAGAATGCGCGGGGATCTCATTGAAACCTACTGAATCTCAGAGGACCTCTCCTGATCCCATCACGTAAAAGTAATTGCAAAGAAAACATGACAGAGCCTCTACTTCCTTATGAGTTTGTGAAGATTCAGCATGTCATCAAAAACCTTGATAAACTTCTAGAGATGTGTGTGGAAAGTGTGCTGACTGGCTGCATTACGGCCTGGTATGGGAACACCAATGCCTTTGAGTGGAAAATCCTACAAAAGGTAGTGGATTCAGCCCAGTACATCATGGGTAAAACCCTCCCAGCTACTGAGCACATCTACATGAAATGTTGTCATAGAAAAGCAGCATCCATCATCAAAGATCCTCACCACCCAGGCCATGCTTTTTTCTTGCTGCTGTCATCAGGTAGAAGAAACATATGCCTTAGGACTCTCACCACCAGGTTCAAGAGCAGTTTCTACCCCTCAACCATCAGGCTCCCGAACCAAAGAGGATAACCACACTCATTCTATTTCTGGTGTTCCCACAACCAATGATCTCACTTAAGAACACTTTATCTTGTTATTTCATGCTTTCGTTATTTATTGCTATTTATTTATATTTGCATTTGCACAGTTTGTTGTCTTCTATACTCTTGCTCTTTCATTGATCCTGTTTATAGTTACTGTTCTATAAATTTGCTGAATATGCCTGTAGGAAAAAGAATCTCAGGGTTGTATGTGGTGACGTGTATGTACTCTGATAATAAATTTTACTTTGAGCTTTAATGTAGGATTAGCATAAATGGTTGGAGCAGACTTGGTGGGCCTATTTCCATGCTGTATCTCTCCATGACTATGCATCTCCTTGTTTTGTTACCCTTTTCTACCTCTTCTGCTTTAAGCCTCTTCATAAAAATCAACTTGAATCAAAGCTATTTGGTCTCCCTTCCTAACTCCTCCTTTGGCTCACTGTGTTCTTATCCGACTACGCTCCTCTCTGTACCTTCTGACATTATTCTCCATTATGGTACTTACCATGCTGAATCAACTGAATGTGGCCACTCAGAAGCAGGCAAAGGGAGTCTGTCACATTGTGGAAATAGCGCAGAAAATCTTGTTTATCATCATCCTTGAAATAGAAAAAGTGTTGCAGTATATTTAAGTGTTTAAAAAAATTCCATTCATTCATTAAATACATTTTATTTACATGTAGTATTTGTAATGTTGACATTGATTGGATGTGACAGTTGAGACTCAACTTTTTAAGTTTTATTGGCTGCTAGTACTTGTACAATTGAAAGTCTCTGACATCCAGCGTGATGAACAGAGGGATTTGGGATCCAAGTTCCTAGCTCCCTGAAAGTAGCCATGCAAGTAGATAGCTTATTGATGCTTGCCTTCGTGGTTAAGGTACTAACTCTTAGTATAAGGAAATCATGCTGCATCTATATAGAACTTTGACCACACTGTTTTTGGAGTATTGTGTGTAAATATAGGAAAGATGTGGAAGATTTGAGAAGAGTATGGAAGAGGTTTAAAAAGGATTCTGCCTGGATAAAAGACTATAAACTATAGGGGCAGATTGGATAAACCCTGACTGATTTCTCTGGAGTGTCTAAGGCTGAGGGAAAGTTTATAACTTTGTGAGAGGCATTGATAGGGTAAACTGCCAGAACCTTTCTTCCATGAAATGTTAATATTGTGGGGCATGCAATTAAGACAAGGGTGAGTGAATTTATAGATGTATGGGGCAAATTTTCCTTTCCACACAGAGTGGTAGGTGCCTGGAATGGCCTGCTAGGGGTAATGGTGAAAGCAGATACAATATGACTCTTAAGAGGCTATTTGATAGAGACATGAATATGCAGGGAACAGAGGATATTGGAATTACCGAGATACAGTAAAAAGCTTGTCTTGCACATTGTTCATACTAATCAATTCATTACACAGTGCTCTGAGCTAGAACAAGGTAAAACAACAGTGTAACAGCTTTAGTGCAAGTGAAATGCAGGCAAACAATGAGATGCAAGATCTTAATGAGGCAGATCGTGAGGTCAAGAGTCCAATATATCTTTATCATACCAGGAAACCACTTAATGTCTTATAGCAGCAGGGTAGAAGCTCCCTTTGAGCCTGGAGGCACATGCTTTCAGGCTTTTCCATCTTCTGCCCGATAGAAGAGGGGAGAAAGGAGTATGCCTAGGGTGGGTGGGGTCTTTCATTATGCTGACTGCTTTTACTGCCTCAGCGAAAAGCGTAGATAAGAGTTCATGGAAGGCAGGTTTGTTTCTGTGATGTGCTGAACTTGACGCTTTCAAAGATCTCAAACTCAACATTGTAGATGTAAGCACAGCATGTGCACTGTCACCCTTTGAAGATAATGAACAGCTCTTATCTGCCTGACATTGAGGCAAAGGTTCTTGTCATGACAGCATGTTACCAAGATCTCTATCTCCTTCTTGTACTTGTTATTTGAGGTATGGCCCACTGTGGTGGTATAATCTACAAACTTGAAGATGGAATGAGAGCAGAATTTGGCCACACAGTCATGGGTGTACAGTGAGCAGAATGGGGGCTGAGGAGCAACTTTGTGATACGGATCATGCGTAGGAGAAGAGATTTAGTTTAATTTGGAATGGTGTTTGGCACAGACATTGTGGGCTGAAGGGCCTGTTCCTGAGCAGTACTGTTTGATGTTCTACATTCAGTGTAGTCAAATGGGGAAATAATGCAGCCCAACCCCATGGGCAGGCCAGATCAACCTACTCGATTTCTCAAGTGCATCATCAGGAATCTAGGAGCTGAAGAACAACATGGTCAATAAATGCTTTATTTAATATGGAAAATTATCATTGTTGTAGGGAGTAAGAAAACTGAGTGGATGTGCAGTATACTTCACATCACAATATAACGTTTCATTGGCATCCCCAGGTCACGTTCGGTGAAATATTTTTCCCCAGTGGTGTGCATAGTAACCTACCCAAAACAAGGATTGATTTTTGAAGCTTTTCAATTATTCCATTCAAAACTGCATTTAAAGATTAGCTTTATTTGTCACATGTACATTGAAACATACAGTGAAAAATGTGTCATTTGTGTCAATAACCAGTACAGTCCAAGGATTGTGTTGGGGCAACCAGCAAGCACCACCAAGCTTCCAGTGCCAATATAGCATGTCCTAACCGTATATCTTCGGAATGTGGGAGGAAACTAGACCACCCGGAGGAACCCCACTCAGTCACGGGAAGAACGTATAATATCCTTACAGACAGTGGCGGCAATTGAACTCCAATCAGTGATTACTGGTGCTAATCGCTATGCCATTGTGCTACAAGTGACATGATAAGGAGAAAATGAAATAACGATGGGTTAGGTAAATTCAGTCATAACTCCAGGGAGTAGATGGAGTAACTAAGGCTAGGATTAGAGATAGGCCACTGAAAATATGAAGTTATAGCAGGAGAGTGCTGGTTGAAAAAGCATCTCTTGGAGTCACATTGTTAAATGCCAGATGACAAAAGTCCTGTGAACAATTCTGCTGGAAACCCTGAAGCATTTATAAAAATTAGGAGGTACAGGAGTGGAACCCAGTGTGGTCTTCTGCTGCTGTAGCCCATCCACTTCATGATTTGACTTGTTGTACATTCAGAGATGCTCTTTGTACACCACTGTTGCAACACGTGGTTATTTGAATTACTGTCATCTTCCTGTCAGCTTGAACCAGTTTGGACACTCTTCCCTGACTTCTCTCATTAACAAGGTGTTTACACCCAAAGTTGCCGCTTACTAGATCTTTTTTTGTTTTGCACACAATTCTCTGTAAACTCTAGAGACTGCTGTGCATGAAAATCCCACGAGATCAGCAGTTTCTGAGATACCCAAACCATCCCATAAGGCACCAACAATCATTCCATTATTGAAATCACTTATATCATATTTCTTCCCCATTCTGATGCTTGGTCTGAACAACAACTGTCTGCATGCTTTTATGTGTTGCATTACTGACAGGTGATTGGCTGATTAGAATTTTGCATTAACAAACAGGTGGACAGGTATACCTAATAAAGTGACCACTGAGTGTATGAAACAATAGGTACTGCCAGGGAGGAACTAACACAGCTGCAGAGAGCATGCGTGCATCATAACCCCAAAAAATGACACAACACAAAGTGTGGTTGAGAAATTGAAGTTCTTAAAATGGTGCATAAGCTAAACTGAACTAAAGGCTTGTGTCCGGGTAAATACTGCAGGGCTAATTGGAAAATTCAACTTCTAAGGACTTGTAAAACTTGCAACAAAAATTGTAGAGGTATGCAGAAGCCTTAAGTGGTTAAAACAATAAATTTCTGCACATGTAGAATTTGTACATGCTTATATTTGAATGCAAAATATTGAAACTGGCATCAAAAACTGTGCTTTTAGCTTAAGGTGCAGTGAGATAAATATATCAAATGATGTAAATGGAGCAGGCAGATAGAAGCTACATAGAATCACCTCGTCAGCTTTGAGGAAGCGAGCCTGTAGACGCCGTGCCAGCAACATTAGATTGTCTGTGCCTGATGGTAACACTTTGTTGTAAAATTCTTCTGCATCATCCTTTGGATCCAGACCCACACAGGCAGTGCTAAGGGAAAGCAATTCAAATTACTGTTAAGTCAGTAAACCTCAAAATATTCCAGTAGACATATTTCACCCTATAACACATTCAATCAAAAATATTTAGATTTCCCATGTGATGTATCACTACAAAGGATCTTTAGTCATGGTGGTCAACTTATTTGGGTGCTATATCTAACCAAAGGTGTTTTGCATAGAATAACTGGTATCCACAAATGGAGATTCTGATGGCAAAGAATAGTAGTTAACTACGAGGCTACAGTTCAATCTTACACGCAAGACATTCTGCAGATTAGGGAAATTCAGAATAACACAAACGAAATACTGGAGGAACTCAGTAACTCAGACAGCAATAATGAAGGTCCTGATGAAGAGTCTCGCTGGGAAACGCCGACTCTCCATACACACTGCCTGACCTACTGAGTTCCTCCAGCATCCTGAGGTACCATAGTTGAATCTAAGGCTTGCAAATCCATTCAAGGGATTCAAGCAATAATATAAATCAAATAAATAAGTTTGAGGCACTTAACTGAATTATCTTTATAAGCAGCAAAAAAACCCCATGAGTGCTGATCCTCATTGAAACAGGACAGTTAATCACAAACACGAGAAAACTGGTAGATGCTGGAAATCCAAGCAACCCACACAAAATGCTGGAGGAACTCAGCAGGCCAGGCAGCATCTATGGAAAAGAGTAAACAGTCGATGTTTCGGGCTGAGACCCTTCTTCAGGACTGGAAAGAAAGATTGGAAGTAAGAGTAAAAAAGGTTGAGAGAGGGGTGGAAGAAGTACAAGGTGGTAGGTGATAAGGTGAAACGGTGGGGAGGGAATCCGATAGGAGATAGACCATGGAAAAAGGGAAGGAGGGAGGTGATGGGCAGGTAAGGAGATAAGGTGAGAGAGGGAAACGGGGAATGGTGAAGGTGCAATTGTGGAAGTTCAAGAAATCAATGTTCATGCCATCAGGTTGGAGGCTACCCAGACATAATATAAGGTGTTGCTCCTCCAACCTGAGTGTGGCCTCATCGTGCCATGGACTGACACGTCAGAATGGGAATGAGAAGTAGAATTGAAATCGGTGGCTACTGGGAGATCCCAGTAGGCAAGCGGAGGGTAGGTGCTCAGCGAAGAGGTCACCCAGTCTAAGTCAGGTCTCATCAATACACAGGAGGCTACACAAGGAGCACTAAATACAGTAGATGGCCCCAATGAACTCATAGGTGTTGCCTCACCTGGAAGGACTGTTTGGGACTTTGAATGGCGGTGAGGGTGGAGGTGTAGGGGCACTTGTTTTGCTTGCAAGGGTAAGTACCAGGAGGGAGATCAGTGGGGAGGGATGTATGGATAAGGGAGTTGGGTAGGGATTGAACCCAGTGGAAAGTGGAAAGTGGAAAATGGGGAGGGGGAGGCGAGGGAAAGATGTGCTTGGTGATGGGGTCCTGTTGGAGATGGTGGAAGTTACAGAGAATTATGTGCTACACCTGATAGATGAGGACAAGAAGAACCCTATCCCTGGTGTAGCAGTGGGCGGATGGGGTAAGGGCAGACATGCTCGAAATAAAAGATATGTGGGTGAAGGCTGTGTTGATGGTGGAGGGAGGGAAGCCCCTTTCTTTGAAGGAGGATATTTCATTAGTTCTGGAACGAAAAGCCCCAATATGAGAGCAGATGCAGCAAAGATTGAGGAACTGAAAGAAGGGGATGGCATTTTTACAAGTGACAGGGTGGGAAGAGGAAGAGGAGAGTTAATGTTGCTTTTACCTTATTACAGGACCATTTGAGTGCTGGAATAAAGAGAATCTACTACAATTACTTGGGATTCTTATAAGACTGCAGTCTGGAGAATTGTGCAGTTTTTTTTATTCCTTAAGTAAAAAGGAAATAAAAAAGAAAAGGAAATTCATCTACAGAGGGAGTGCAGCAAAGATTCACTAGTCTCATTGCAGGGATGCAGGTTTGGCATATGAGAGATGAAGTGCTCTTGGCTTATATTCTTTTAAGATTTAAAAGAAGAAAGGTGATCTTATTTAAATTCTTATTGGGCTTGACACGGCGGATGCAGAGAAGATGTTTAAAAGCAATTGTCGATGAGTTGGACTGAAGGTCCTGCTTTGCTGTGTGAATCTATGACAGCATTCTTCACAAAGAGGGTAGGAATCTTAGAAGTCGATGGTGGCTTATTCATTCAGTTTGTTCAGAATAGAGGTTGGGGATATGTAAAGAATCAGGAAATATGGGGATAGTGCAGAGGGAGAAGATCGCCCATGACCATAGGACCATAGGACCATAAAGTATAGGAGCAGAATTAGGCCATTTGGCCCATTGAGTCTGCTCCACCATTTCATCAAGGCTGATCCAATTTTCCTCTCAGCCCCAATCTCCTGCCATCTCCCCATATCCCTTCTTGCCCTGACCAAGCAAGAATCTATCAACCTATGCCACAGCTGCCGGTGACAAAGAATTAATGCAAGCCCAGAGCCATCAGACATTCTTCATATGACAAGCTGTTCAATCCTGGAATCATTTCATGAACCTCCCTCGAACCCTCTCCAGTTCCAGCACATCCTTTCTAAGATATGGGGCCCAAAACTGCTCACAATACTCCAAGTGAGCCCTCACCAGTGCCTTATAAAGTTTCAACATTGCTGCTTCTGTCCCAGATGAGTTAAATCATTTTTACGCTCAGTTTAATATCGCCAACACGGAGCCCCTGAGGAGAGCCACCGAAGAGACCTGCACCTTGGTCATCTCTGAGGCTGAAGTACACAGGTGTTTCCAACGAGTGGACAGCCACAAGGCTGAGGGACAGGACAGCGTCCCAGGGCAGGTACTCAGGATGTGCGCGGCACAACTGGCAGGTGTGTTTACAGACAATTTTAATCTCTCCCTCTCCCAGTGTAGAGTGCCCTCCTGCTTCAAAGCATCCATCATTGTCCTTGTACCTAAAAAGACCAAGGTAACATTCCTGAACGACTGGCGTCCTGTCACACTCACCTCAATAATAAGCAAATGCTTTGTGAGGCTGGTCAAGGACGACATCTGCAGCTTACTACCACCCACACTGGATCCCCTACAATTCACCTACCAACAAATCCAATTGACAGATGATGTAATAGCCACAGCTCTACACACCGTCCTTACACATCTGGAGAAGAAGGATGTTTATGTGAGAATGCTGTTCTTAGACTACAATTCAGCATTCAACACCATAATTCCCTCCAGCCTTGACAAGAAGCCTTCACCCTGCCTTGTGCAGCTGGATCCTGGACGTCCTGTCAGATTGCCAGCAAGCTGTACGAGTTGGCTCCCTCACCTCTGCCCCTCTGTCCCTCAACACAGGTGTCCCTCAGGGCTATGTCCTAAGCCTCCTCCTTTACCCTTTGTATACCCATGACTGTGTCGCCACCCACAGCTCCAATCTGCTAATTAAATTTGCCGAAGATACTACATTGATTGGCCTTAACTCAAATAATAACGAGGTAGCTACAGAGAAGTCATCATCCTGACACAGTGGTGTCAAGAAAACAACCTCTCCCTCAACGTCACAAAAACAAAGGAGCTGGTTGTGGACTGCAGGAGGAACAGAGACAGGCTCACTCCTATTGACATCAATGGATCTGGAGTTGAGAGGGTGAACAGTTTCCTTGGTATACACATCACCAAGGGGCCTCTCTGTACATACCAGCTGTGTGGTGAAAAAAGCATAACAGCCCCTCTTCCACCTCAGGTGGTTGAAGAAGTTTGGCATGAGTCCCCAGATCCTGAGGACTTTCTACAGGGACACAATTGAGAGCATCTTGACTGGCTGCATCACTGCCTGGTGCAGGAACTGTACTTCCCTCAATCACAGAACTGCAGGGTTTGGTGCAGACAGCCCTGCGCATCTGCTTTTGTGAACTTTCCACTATTCAGGGCGTTTACAGTAAAAGGTGTGTAAAAAGTGTTCGAAGGATCACTGGGGACCTGAGTCATCCCAACCACAAACTATTCCAGCTGCTAACATACAGAAACAGTAGCTCAACATAAAAGCCAGGACAAACAGGCTCCGGGACAGCTTCTTCCACCAGGCCATCAGACTGATTAATTCACACTGATACAATTTTATTTCTATGCTATATTGACTGTGCTGTTGTACATACTATCTATTACAAATTACTATAAATTGCACATTGCACATTTAGCCGGAGATGTAGCGTAAACATTTTTACTCCTCATGTATGTGAAGGATGTAAGAAATAAAGTCAATTCAAATCAATTCAATTCCATTATTCATGATTGTTAAACAAAATACATTATATTTTTCATAGCTTGGTTTAAGAACCCTTGAGCAGGTTCCAGGCTGATAGTGAAAGGAAACTTAACAAAGAAAGACATTTCATTCAGAGATCATATGGTTGATTTCATTATAGAACATAGAACGGTACAGGCCCTTTGGCCCACATTAATGTGACAACCCTTTAATCTACTGCAATATCAATCTAACCCCTTCCTCCCGTATAGCCCTCTATTTTGCTTTCATCCATCCTATCATGAGATAGGAGCCTATCTCAGTGCTCCTTTTATGTTGCTAATGTATCTGCCTCTACCACCATCCCTGGCAGTGCATTCCATACACCTACTATTCTCTGTAAAACACTTGCCTCTGACATCCTCCCTATACATTTTTCACAACACCGTAAAATTATGCCCCTTTGTATCAGCCATTTCAGGCCTGGGAAGAAGTCTCTGGCTGTCCATTCGATCTACGCCTCTTCAAGAAGTTCAATGATCAATGTAAATTTATTATCAAAGTACATATATTTTCTTGCAGGCATTAACAATAAATATAAAGAAACGCAATACAATCAATGAAAAACTGCACACAACCAAGAGGGTGGAACAACCAACGTGCAAAAGACAATTAGGAGCAAAGTAGGTTCCTTTGCTCTTAGTCTGCTCTTCATCACATTCGCATCTACCTGCCGTAACTTTTCACATTCTTATGCAGAATAAAACTATTCTCCATAGGGATTAGAGGCAATCCAGTCATGAGACATGGAAACCTACCGCACGGATTCAGAACTGGCTTTCCTACAGAAGGTGCTAGTAGGTGGGGTGTGTTCCACAGGTATCTTTTCTGGGAGCCCTACTTTTCTGAATTTTTATAAGTGACTTGGAAAAGAAAGTGGAAGGGTGAAGGAGCAACTTTGCAGATAACACCAAGGTTTGTGGTATTGTTGATAATAATAATAAGATTGTCATAGTTTACAACAAGATATAAACACAAGAGGTGCTTGAAATCCAGAGCATCCCACACAAAATGCTAGAGGAACCCAGGTCAGGCAGCATCTCTGGAAATGAATAAACAGTCGATATTTCGGACTGAGACCCTGATGACTGTTTGCTCATTTCCATAGATGCTGCTGGACCTGTTGAGTTTCTCCAGCATTTGTGTTACAACAAGATATAATCAGGGTGCAGAGAAGTGGCAGATGGAGTTCAATCTGGGGAAGTATGAGCTGATAAACTTTGGAAGATTGAACCTGAATGCTGAGTACAAGATCCTTCATCTGGATCTGGACAAAGTAATGTGGGGATTGTGAAATACAGAACACAAGGACAAGAGCAGTGGGCCAGGCTCCATTCCCAGTAGCTAAAAAAGGAAAAAGAATCAAGTTGCCTAAAGCCGTAGATTTCAATACAAGGGGCTGTAACAAAAATGAGGACCTGTTTTTCAAGTTTGTGTTGGGTTCCACTGTTGCAGTAAAGGAAGTCATGGACAAATAATTCAGAGTGGGAGTGGGATGAGGAACTCAAGTGACCATATTTACACACTCTCTGAGGCAGGCTCCAGCTACATACCACTATCTGGGTGAAGGAGATCCCCAGCATATTACCTATGAATCTGTTCCCCCTTACCATAAACCTACATCTTATAGTTTTATCCAACCTCTGACATGGGGAAAAGTTTCTTGCAGTGTAGTGATTATGGAATCTAATTTGTTTATAGTTTTCAGTCCGCTGAAGAGCCAATCCGAGACTATATAAATGCCTTAATTTTAAAATAAAATAGTTCCCAATTGCATCACCCGGTAGCACTCATATCGACAGTGATGAAATGCTTTGAGGTTGGTTATGACTAGACTGAACTCCTGCCTCAACGAGGACTTGGACCCATTGCAATTTGCCTATTGTCACAATAGGTCAACAGCAGACACAATCTCCATGGCTCTCCACACGACCTTAGATCACCAAGACAACACAAAGACCTACGTCAGGATGCTGTTCATTGACTATAGCTCAGCATTTAATACCATCATTCCCACAATCCTGATTGAGAAGTTGCAGAACATAGGCCTCTGTACCTCCCTCTGTAATTGGATCCTCGACTTCCTAACCGGAGTCCACAGTCTATGCGGATTGGTGATAACATATCCTCCTCGCTGACGATCAACACTGGCGCACCTCAGAGGTATGTGCCTAGCCCAATGCTCTACTCTCCGTATACACATCACTGTGTGCATAGCTCAAATACCATCTACAAATTTGCTGATGATACAACCATTGTTGGTAGAATCGCAGGTGGTGACGAGAGGGTGTACAGGAGTGAGATATGCCAACTAGTGTAATGGTGCTGCAGCAACAACTTGGCACTCAGTATCAGTAAGACGAAAGAGCTGATTGTGGACTTTAGGAAGGGTAAGACGAAGGAACACATACCAATCCTCATAGAGGGATCAGAAGTGGAGAGAGTGAGCAGTTTCAAGTTCCTGGGTGTCAAGATCTCTGAGGCTCTAACCTGGTCCCAACACACTGATGTAGTCATAAAGAAGGCAAGACAGTGGCTATACTTTATTAGGAGTTTGAAGCGATTTAGCATGTCAACAAATACACTCAAAAACTTCTATAGATGTACCGTGGAGAGCATTCTGACAGGCTGCATCACTGTCTGATATGGAGGGGTTACTGCACAGGACCGAAAGAAGCTGCAGAAGGTTGTAAATTTAGTCAGCTCCATCTTGGGCACTAGCCTACAAAGTACCCAGGACAGCTTTAGGGAGCGGTGTCTCAGAAAAGCAGTGTCCATTATTAAGGACCTCCAGCACCCAGGCCATGCCCTTTTCTCAGTGTTATCAGGTAGGAGATACAGAAGCCTGAAAGCAAACACTCAGCGATTCAGGAACAGCTTCTTCTTCTCTGCCATCCAATTCCTAAATGGACTTTGAAGCTTTGGACACTACCACACTTTTTTAATATACAGTATTTCTGTTTTTGCACATTTTTAATAACCTATTTAATGTGTGTAATTTACTTGTTTATTTATTATTGTTTTATTTTATTTATTATTACTATTTTTTTCTGTCTCTGCAAGATCATGTATTGCATTGAGCAGCTGCTAAGCTAACAAATTTCACATCGCATGCCGATGATAATAAACCTGATTCTGATTCATGAACAGTTCCTGTGGGCTGCTTATTGTAGCAGTGGGAGAGTCTAGGACCAGAGGGCACAGCCCCTGATAATAGAAGGATATCACTATAGAATAAAGATGAGGAGGAATTTCTTTAGCCAGAGGGTGGAGAATCTGTGGAACTCATTGCCACAGACAGCTGTGGAGGCCATGTCATTGGGTATATTTAAAGCAGAGGCTGATTAGTTCCTCATCAGTAAGGTCATCAAACATTACAGGGAGAAGGTAGAAGAATAGGGTTGAGAAGGAAAGTTTCGAATGGTGGAGCAGACTCAATGGGCAGAATATTCTAATTCTATTTCTAAGTCTTTACGGTCTTCATTATTTAATGTGTAATTCTTCCAAATACTTTTCATGGCAATGTGCAATAACAGACAAAGTAAGTTCTTAGTTGAACCACAACAGCAACAAAGCTGAATACCAGTCACAGAAATTAGACTCCTGATCTTTACCTGAGTATCTCTGCCAGCTGTACAGCTGTGAACCAGTTCCCTGGGATGTTGCGGTAGTCTTGTGTAAGCACTAGTATGCAATACTGAATTAGGTCATAATAATAAATGTCCTCCTTCAACTTCTTTAACTCTTTGCTTCCTAAGGGAGGTTCTTTTAAGATTTCTGTAAAATATGTGGCAAGGTAAAAGAAAAATAGTTAAAGCCGCATCAGGGATGAAATCTCAAATATGCTACAATATATACTCAGTGGACATTTTATTACGTATAGCTGTATGTTAATGCAAATATCTAATCAGCCACTTAATGCATAAAAACATGCAGAAATGATCAAGAGATGCCATCATTATTCAGGCCAAACATCAGAATGGGGTGAAATGTAATCTAAGTGATTGACCGTGGAATGATTATTGGTGCCAGACGGGGTGGTTGAGTATCTCAGAAACTGTTGATCTCCTGGGATTTTCATGCATACCAGTTTCTAGAGTTTAAACAGAATGGTACAAAAAACATCCAGTGAGCGGCAGTTCTGTGTGTGAAAACACCTTGTTGATGAGAGAGGTCAGAGGAGAGCCAGACTGGCTCAAGTGACAGGAAGACACCAGTAACTCAAATAGCCATGCATTACAACAGTGATGTACAGGAGAGTATTTCTGAATGCATAAACACATCAAAACTTCTATTGGATGAGCTACAGCACCAGACCATGAGCATATATTCAGTGGCCACTTTTGGTTGTTATGTCTCGTTTTGCAGATGCCACGTGTTCTCTGTGGCATAGCGAAGGTTGGTTTTATGCAGAAAATATATTATCGTAACTGTGCAGACCCACTATGAACTATTTTCAATTTAAAAAGTAACCACCATTTGATTTTAGTGGATTCAGATTATTGCCAATTTAATAAAATTAAGTACCTATATTTCGGATTTCTTCATGGAGCAGTCAAGTCTATACCTACATTTAAGTATAAGGAATGTGGAGTCACTGAATGAATTTGCAGATGCTTCCTGTGGCTCAGTGGACAATGCTCATGCCCAAAACTCAAGAGTTAGACACTTTAGTATAGTTCTGAAAGTGTGCTGGAGATACCACCTTAGAGAAGAAATACTGCATCTCTTAGGTGTATATAAACAAACATATGGCAGTGTTTAGAAGCAACGCAAAAATGTTTTCCCCTGGGGTCCTGGCAAATGTTTACCCTAAATAAACATTACAAAAACAGGTTTATCTGGTCTTTGATGCACAAAGCAGCCTAGTAAGCCTGTTGTGAACAAATGGGGCATTGTGTTTCCTACATTAGAAATGTAATGAACCTTAATAGCTGGAAGCAATCTGGGATGACTCAAGGCTGTGAAAGGCACGTGCAAATGAAAGTCTTTTTTCTTCCATTTCAAAATATGAGAAAGGTAGAATGTCAGAGATGAGGGATTCAACAGGGAAGGCATGTCTGGAGTAGCAAAAAATCAAGGACAAGCAAGAGGCCAAAACTGGAAAGAGCAGAGCAGTATCTGAGATTTGTTACTTAGAAAGAGGGGAAAGGCTACAGAGGAACTTAGTGGGAGATTTAAAATTCAGACATAGCTTCAGACATGGATTTTAGTAAGGCATTTGACAAGGTTCCACATGGTAGGCTTATTCAGAAAGTCAGAAGGCATGGGATCCAGGGAAGTTTGGCCAGGTGGATTCAGAATTGGCTTGCCTGCAGAAAGCAGAGGTCGTGGTAGAGGGAGTATATTCAGATTGGAGGGCTGTGACTAGTGGTGTCCCACAAGGATCTGTTCTGAGACCTCTACTTTTCGTGATTTTTATTAGTGACCTGGATGTGGGGGTAGAAAGGTGGGTTGGCAAGTTTGCAGATGACACAAAGGTTGGTGGTGGTGTGGATAGTGTAGAGGATTGTTGAAGATTGCAAACAGACATTGATAGGATACAGAAGTGGGCTGAGAAGCGGCAGACAGAGTTCAACCCGGAGAACTGTGAGGTGGTACACTTTGGAAAGACAAACTCCAAGGCAGAGTACAAAGTAAATGGCAGGATATGTGGTAGTGTGGAGGAGCAGAGGGATCTCAGGGTACATGTCCACAGATCCCTGAAAGTTGCCTCACAGGTAGATGGGGTAGTTAAGAAAGCTTATGGGGTGTTAGCTTTCATAAGTCGAGGGACAGAGTTTAAGAGTCGTGAGGTAATGATGCAGCTCTATAAAACTCTGGTTAGGCCATACTTAGAGTACTGTGTCCAGTTCTGGTCGCCTCATTATAGGAAGGATGTGGAAGCATTGGAAAGGATACAGAGGAGATTTACCAGGATGCTGCCTGGTTTAGAGAGTATGGATTATGATCAGAGATTAAGGGAGCTAGGGCTTTACTCTTTGGAGAGAAGGAGGATGAGAGGAGACATGATAGAGGTATACAAGATATTAAGAGGAATAGATAGAGTGGACAGCCAGCGCCTCTTCCCCAGGGCACCACAGCTCAGTACAAGAGGATATGGCTTTAAGGTAAGGGGTGGGAAGTTCAAGGGGGATATTAGAGGAAGGTTTTTTACTCAGAGAGTGGTTGGTGCGTGGAATACACTGCCTGAGTCAGTGGTGGAGGCAGATACACCAGTGAGATTTAAGAGACTACTAGACATGTATATGGAGGAATTTAAGGAGGGGGGTTGTATGGGAGGCAGGGTTTGAGGGTCGGCACAACATTGTGGGCTGAAGGGCCTGTTACCGTGCTGTACTATTCTATGTTCTATTAACAATGCAACATGTGTGGTATGGGGTGGGGTGGGAGGGGGTGGAGTGGCATGACAGTACAGTGGTTAGCGTAACACTTTACTGCGCCAGCAATCTTGATGTTCCAATTTCCATCCATAATCCAAAGACGTACTGGTTAGGGTTTGTAAGTTTTGTGCATGCCTTATTAGCGCCGGAAGCATGGTGACACTTGTGGACTGCCCCAGCACATCTTCGGACTGTGCTGGTTGTTGACGTAAATGACAGATTTCATTGTGTGCTTCGATTACTTGTAACAAATAAAGATAATTAATCTCTAAAAGTGAACAATGTGTGATTTTGCAGATGTATGTAGATTTTGTGTATGAGGAGAACTATCTACCTCAGTGGCAAAGGGGAGAAGACCTAGGATCATTGGACCCTCTCATTTACAAGTTAATTAGATCACTGACCTGAAATGATATGAGTTTCCTTTCAAAAGATTCTCCCTGATTTGAGCATTTTTCAAATTTTCTATTTCATTTCAGATTTCCAGCATTCGAGTATTTTGCCTTTGAGTTACAACTTCTATTACCATGCATCATGGACAACTTGGCTATCTCCCCTTGACCATGTGGGTTTACTCTGGTTACCTCCCAAATTCCAAAGATGTACAGGTTAGTAGGTTAATTGGTCACATGGGCTCGTTGGACTGGAAGGGGCCTGTTACTGTGCTGCATCTCTAAATAAAACCTAAACTATATCTGGATATCAGCACTAATTAGCAACTAACACTCGGTGTATACAAAGTCGCACACAGGCATTCTCCATTAAGGGAAACCACTCTTAACATCCCGGATTAAGTCCTGTGGTGATACCAGAATATGTGGTTCAACGTCCGCCTGAAGACCCAATAGGCAACCCCTCAGGAGAACATTATACTCAACACAAGTGATTGCACTACTACAGAATGCTGAACTCAAGAAGTTACAGCAAGCAATAAGGGTACACAAAGGAAAGCAAGCCCTTAATGGAAAAAATAAGTTTATGCTGGTAAAGGTCAGGTGACACAAGGCGCTGTTCCTCTAGTTTGTGGTTAGCCCCAACTAGGCATTAGAGGCTAAGAACAGACGTCAGTATGAGAACAAGGAGGAGAATTGAAATAGTTAGCATTTGGGACAGCAAGACAGCTCAGCTCAGCTCATAGTACATGAACTGTCCATTTGCTTCCACAGATGCTGTCTGACCCACTGAGCTCCTCTAGTGTTTCTTTTATGTTGCACATTACTCCAGCTGGCGTTAGCTCACACTGAAGAGAAGAAAAAGATACAGGAATGCTTGTGGCTCCTTGATTTTGTCCTAAGGCATTTCTTTCTCACCTTTTAGCTTTAGCAGCAGCACAGGAATCTTATTATCTGGACAATCTGCAACTTCGGCTGCCAAGTTATAAACTTCTGAATTCACTTCTGAATCTTCATCCAAACTGGCCTTGAGTGCATCCCTGATCATAAAGCACAGAAGAGGACAGTTTGATAAATTTAATCTAGTATTCACATCATAATAACAAAATATTTTTCCAATGTAAAAGAATTATTTGAAAACACAAGTCTGTAAATGCAGTGTTTTCACCCCAAAAGTTGACAATTCCTTTCCCTTCATAGATGTTGCTTGACCCACTGAGTTCCTCCAGCAGAATATTTGCAAGAGAATTATTTTGGTTGAAGAATAAAGTCACACACTTCTTGTATTGCATGTTTGACAATGGGATTACATTAGACAATACAAGGAATGCTGTCATAGGAAAGCAGTCTCCATCATCGGACCCCCACCATTTAGGCCATGCTCTCTTCTCGCTGCTACCATCAGGAGGAAGAACAGAAGCTTTAGGACCCACACCACCTGATTCAGGAACTGTTATTACCCTTCAACCATCAGGACCCCGAAGAAGCATAGATAACTTCACTCACCTCAATGCTGAACTGATTCAGCAACCTATGGACTCACTTTCAAGAAAACTACAACTCAAGTTATCAGTCTTATTTATTTATTTATTATTATTTTTGTGTCTGCACAAATTGTGCAAGAGGACATCAACCGTTTGTCAGTCTTGTGTGTCATTGATTTTCATTGTATTTCTTTGTTCTACTGTGAATGCCTGGAAGGAAGGAAACTAATTTCAGAGTAGTATATGACGATATATATGTACTTTGATAATAAATTTATTTTTAACTTAGAACACCGCATTCACTTCTTGTAAACATTTTACTAACAAATTGCAGTTGAACTTTGTAATTTTTTTCAGATTTCTTAATTCTATCAGGATTCGTGGATCACTTTTCATGAGCAGCAGTCTCAAAGTCAGTGGGCTAAAACATAAAAGTAGGCCAAATGGACACTCCAGCCTGTACACCATTCAACATTATCATGGCTGATGCAGTCCTGCCTCGGGATCAGTTTCCTGGAGCTCTCCCTATTACTTCTCAACATGCAATTTATATGCAAACAACAGGAATTCTGCAGATGCTGGAAATTCAAGCAACACACATCAAAGTTGCTGGTGAACGCAGCCACCCAAGCAGCATCTCTAGGAAGAGGTACAGTCGACGTTTCAGGCAGAGACCCTTCATCAGGATGAATGTTATTCCATGCTTTGAAAATATTCAATGATTCTGAATGCACAGCTCACTAGAACATAGAACAGAACAGCATACGTGCAGTCCTTTTGGCTCGCAATATTGCACCAAAAATTAAGTATTAAAATGACCAACTAAACTAATCCTTTCTACCGATACTATGTCCATACCCTTCCATTTCCTGCACAGCTATGTGCCCGTCTAAGATCCTCTCGAACATTTCTATCGTATTCGCCTCCACCACCATCACAGGTAGCGCATGCAGGCACCCACCACTGCAAAAATTTGCCCAACACATCTCATTTGAACTTACCTGTTCTCACCTTAAATACCTCTGGTATAAAACATTTCAAACTTGGAAACACTGGCTATCCCCTCTCTCTATTCCTCTCATAATCTTACAAATCTCTATGAGTTGTCCCCCAAGCGTCCTCCGCTTCAGATACACGCATCATTAGAAACCATTAACTGAGGCCACCCTAGTGGATGCGGGATGGGTGATCATTATTATTGGAGGCGATCAAATAGCTCTGCTCCTATACAAAAAAGGCGTTCTACACACAAAAAAATCTTGAGCCTAAAGTCTCTGGCTGGAGCTTAACTGGCACTTTCCGGGGACGCTGCCGGGGAGAGCCCCACTTCCCGCGGGGTAGGTCGGTGGGTACCTCACCACAGGCTTTCCTGGGCCAGGCGAGCTGGAGATCCGCGACCGTATCCTCGCTGGTAAATACATGCGCCACGCCGCTGGAATAGGCGAATCCTCGCCTTGGCTTACCGGTTAGTTCGTTGCGATCCCGATCTTGATCTCACACCCGCTCCCAACGCCAAGTTGCGGTCGCCACGGATCGCCATCGTTCACTAGGCCGCAGAGGCTTGCAGTTTCCATGGCAACGAAGGCTTCTCAGCTCCGCAGCCGCACTTTCGGCAAAGATTCTGTCCTGTCCTCAATAACACCAACAAAACGTACACTTTTCCTTATTATACCCACACAATCATTTATACGCATTATTGACTAAAACAACTAAATCAATTTCGAAACAACGAATTCAATTTTAAAGACATTTTGTTAAAATAGCTACCGAAATTGCCATCTACGATTATTTTTTCCCACTTTGGTCGCTTCTATGATCAGCTTTTAAAATCATTAATTATACTACTATTAGGTTTAAATTTTGTAACGCATTTGTATCTTTCCAGTTCATTTTGTCCTCTCGACTTGCAAAATTTATATAATTTACAGAGACGGGTGTGTAAAAAGGGCCCGAAGGATCATTGGGTACCCGAGTCACCCCAACCACAAACTGTTCCAGCGGTTACCATCCGGAAACGATAAGCAGCATAAAAGCCAGGACCAACAGGCTCCGAGACAGCTTCTTCCACCAGGGCATCAGACTGATTAACTCATGTTGACACAATTGTATTTCTATGTTATAGTAACTGTCCTGTTGTATTTATGAATTACTATACATTGAACATTTAGACGGAGACGTAACGTACACATTTTTACTCATGTATATGAAGGGTTTAAGTAATAAAGTCAATTCAATTCAATAATTATTCATTTATAATTTAATTAATACTTTAAGCTCTTGTAAATCCG
Source organism: Mobula hypostoma (assembly GCF_963921235.1). Classification (NCBI taxonomy): domain Eukaryota; kingdom Metazoa; phylum Chordata; class Chondrichthyes; order Myliobatiformes; family Myliobatidae; genus Mobula; species Mobula hypostoma. Next base: position 101,979,292 of record NC_086102.1, read on the forward strand.
TTGATTTATATAACACTTTAAACTGTGAGATTGTGTGTTGGTGTATTTAAAAGTAAATAATCTTTAATGTGAGATGTGGAAGTAGGAGACACCCATATTTAGGATCAGAACAGACATGTCATTTGCCCTGAGAGCATCAGAGAAACAAGCAACATTCATTCCAGCCAATGCCTGGCATTGGTCGTTTTTAGCATCTGCAAGAGGAACTAAGCAGGATGAGCAACATTTGTGGATGTTTTGGGTTGAAATTCTGCAGCAGGACCATTGTCCACCCTCAACAATTCTCCCCTATTTCCAATGATAGTGACCCAATCCACCCTTGATATGAACATGAGAGAGTCTGCAGATGCTGGTACTCCAAAATAACACACACAAAATGCTGGAGGAACCCAGCGGGTCAGACAGCAGCTAAGGAAATGAATAAACAGTTGACATCTCAGGCCAGGACCCTTCTTCAGGACAGAAAAAGAAGGGGGAGACACCTGCCCTTAACATTAGTCCCAATGCAGACTCACCTTCACTACTGAGCAGGTGAGAAGGGCTCTGGGGAAACTCACACGACGATGCATTGGGACCGGGTGGTGTGAACTGCAAGGTCCTGAAGGAGTGTGCTGAGCAGCAGTGTGGAGTTCTCCATCATATTTTCAATGTGAGTCTCTGACCTCTGGTCAGATCAGCCCTTGATCCCCTGCAGTTTGCCTACCAGGAGCACATTGGAGTTGACGATGCTGTCATCTACCTGCTGAACAGAGCCTACTCCCACTTGGATAAGCAAGGCAGCACTAAGAGGGCTTTTTTTTTGATTTCTCAAGTGCCTTCAATACCATACAGCCCTCATTGCTGGAGGAAAAGCTCCATTCAATGGAGGTTGGCATTTCCGTTGTATCCTGGATAATGGGCTACCTGACTGGCAGACCACAGTTTGTGTGGCTTCAGAGCTGTGTGTCAGACATGGCTATAAGCAACACTGGGCCCCACAGGGGACTGTATTGGCTCCTGTCCTGTTTACCCTGTATACCTCGGACTTTAGATACAACACTGAGTCATGTCTGAAGACATGACTCAGCAATAACTGGGTATATGAAGGGAGAGTGAATACACAACCCCGGTGGAGGACTTTGTCAAATGGTGCAAGCTGAATCATCTGCAGCTCAACATCAGTAAGACAAAGGAGATGGTGATGGACTTTAGGAAGACTAAGCCTGCATTGCTCCCTGTTACTATAGATGGTGAGGATGTGGATGTGGTGAGGACCTACAAGTACCTGGAGATGCACCTGGATGACAGACTTGAGTAGAGCACCAACACAGAAGCTGAGGAGACTGAGGTCCTTTGCAAAATGCAGCCCTCTCCTTCACATGTTCTATCAGTCTGTGTCACCAGTACAATCTTCTTTGTGGTGGTGTGCTGGGCAATGGCATCAACATGGGTGATACCAACAGGTTTAGTATACTGATTAGAAAAGTTCGCTCTGTTATAGGGGTCAAACTGGACACACTGGAGGCTGTGGTAGAACAAAGCACCCTGCAGAAAACCCTGGCAATTCTGGACAATGTTTCTCACCCTCTCCATGCCACCTTGGCACTTTTAGTAATATACTAAGACAACTGCGCTGCTCCAAAGAGCACTATATGAGGTCATTCTTACCCTCCGCCTTCAGGCTCTATAATGAGGGAACCTATAGCCAGGGAAGTGAAGATCCCCTCCTGTTGGACTGTTCGTGGTAACTTATTTTTTATCTTTTCTACTTCTCTTCTAATATTTATACTTGGCACTTGTAATGCTACTGTGACACTGTAATTTCCTTTGGGACCAGTAAAGTAAATATCTATCTAACTGGAGTCTTGTCATCTTCAGAAGTTTTCGGATGACTCTGCCATAGTTGGATGCATCAGCAAGGGAGATGAGGCTGAGTACAGGGCTACAGTAGGAAACTTTTCACATGGTGTGAGCAGAGTTATCTGCAGCTTAATGTGAAAAAGACTAAGTAGCTGGTGGTAGACCTGAGGAGAGCTAAGGTACCGGTGACCCCTGTTTCCATCAGGGGGGTCAGTGTGGACATGGTGGAGGATTAGAAATACCTGGGGATATGAATTGACAATAAACTGGACAGGTCAAAGAACACTGAGGCTGTCTACAAGAAGGGTCAGTGTCATCTCTATTTCCTGAGGAGACTGAAGTCCTTTAACATCTGCCGGACAATGCTGAGGATGTTCTACGAGTCTGTGGTGGCCAGTGCTATCATATTTGCTGTTGTGTGCTGGGGCAGCAGGCTGAGGGTAGCAGACACCAACAGGATCAACAAACTCATTCGTAAGGCCAGTGATGTTGTGGGGATGAAACTGGACCCTCTCACGGTGGTGTCTGAAAAGAGGATGCTGTCCAAGTTGCATGCAATCTTGGTCAATGTCTCCCATCCACTACATAATGTACTGGGTGGGCACAGGAGTACATTCAGCCAGAGACTCATTCCACCGAGATGCAGCACAGAGCGTCATAGGAAGTCATTCTTGCCTGTGGCCATCAAACTTTACAACTCCTCCCTTGGAGGGTCAGACACCCTGAGCCAATAGGCTAGTCCTGGTCTTATTTCATAATTTACTGGCATAATTTACATGTTACTATTTAACTATTTATGGTTTTATTACTATTTATTATTTATGGTGCAACTGTAACAAAAACCAATTTCCCCCGGGATCAATAAAGTATGACTATGACTATAGGCACCTTGGTTGGCATGAATGGGTTGGTCCAAAAGGGATGTTTGTTTTCTCTGAGCATTACATTACCATAATTGAACCCCCCCCCACCACCAGCAATATTCTGTGCTATTAACCATAAATCCATCTGCTTCAGCCAGATAAATATTGTGACAACAGTACAGGTCTAAGATTGAGTGACTCACGCCTTAATATCCTGAAGGCAGACATTAAAATCTCTGAAGTACGTCAGGGACCTACTCATCACTTGCCTCGACCAGCAGTGTTTTAAAAACATCTGTGATGCTATCCAGCCTTGCTAGTAATCTCCACAATCAGTTGATGAAGTCAGTAAAAGAGCAAGGTGAATAGATAATTGAGAAATAGAGGAAAGCTTATGACAGTGGAGTAGGGATGGAGGAGCAGTCTTGATCTTATTGAGATGTGATCCATACTTAAAGTCTATTTTGGTCCCTATTTCTTTTATTCCAACTGTTACTATTACCATAAAAGTGCTGCTGAACGTCTTAGGCTCTTAAATGTTTCTTCAAAACAACAACATTTTCTCTTTCATATCAATGAAAGAATTAAAGTGAATTCCTATTGAAAAACTGTGAAATAACTTTTTATTCATATTAAGATCTTCATTGAATATTGCCACAATAATTTGGGGGAGAGTCCTAACCCGCCCATGCCCGACCCCCCCTCCCATGACGTCACCGCAGAGCTGCGTTAATGAGGCATAACCAAAATTAAAAATCGCCGACAATCGTACTTTGATGGACAGCCGAGAAAACCAATTAAACAGAAGTCAGATGGACCGCTTAACTTTATTCGCCAGCAGTAGCAAATTAAAAGTCAAAGAAAAGTGGGCGGGGTTCATTGTTATTGTCTCCACCCTCGTGAGCCGTAAAGTTTGGTTGAGCGGCGCCCCTGAAGTTGAGCGTTGGAGATAGGGTTGATGCTGACGCTGGGCGACGGGCTGCTTTGAGGATGAATGGAGGCGCTCTCCCTCAGTTCGACAACAAGGAGCACGTTTTAAAGTTGGGCGGCAGCTTTGACAAACAACCCAAGTGCGGCTTCCACACCATCCGGTGTAAGTGGTGGCGCTCGCACCCAAGGTTTAGGAAGTGTGAGGTGCCGGTGAATGGGGGGAGAAGGAGGCAAAGAGTGAGGATGGAATGGAATTACGAGGGAGAATGTAGGGGGACTGAGGAGCATGGAGCGGGGATTAAGAGGGAGAATGAGGTTAGTTGAGGGATTGACGAGGAGGATGGAAGTGGGTTTGGGATAAGGTTGGAGACCAATAGAGGATGAGGATGATAGGCGGTTTAGGATGGAGAGGGCAAAGAGGAGGGGGATGGAGGAGGCTGGAGGCGGGATGGAGGAGGACGCTAGAGTGGGGATGGAAAAGGACAACGGACGGCAGATTGAGGAGGAGGGGTGTACTGTGGAGAGGATTGGAGGATGGAGGGGGATTGACAGGAGGTTGAGGATGGAGAGGGCAAAGGACGAGGGGAATGTTGGAGATGTTGAGGAGGACGGATGGGGGACTGAGGAGGAGGACAGATGGGGGTCTGAGGAGGAGGACGGATGGGGGTCTGAGGAGGAGGATGGATGGATGGGGGACTGAGGAGGAGGACGACGGATGGGGGACTGAGGAGGATGGATGGGGGACAGAGAAGGAAGATGGATCGGGGTCTGAGGAGGAGGAGGGATCGGGGTCTGAGGAGGAGGAGGGATCGGGGTCTGAGGAGGAGGATGGATGGGGGCCAGAGGAGGAGGATGGATGGGGGACTGAGGAGGAGGGTGGATGGGGGTCTAAGGAGGATGGATGGATGTGGGACAGAGGTGGAGGACGGCTGGGATCTGAGGAGGAGGATGGATGGGGGACAGAGGTGGAGGACGGATGGGGTCGGAGGATGAGGGTATGAGGAGGCGGACGGATGGGGGTCTGAGGAGGAGGAGGGATGGATGGGGTCTGAGGAGGACAGATGTGGGACAGAGGTAGAGGACGGATGGGATCTGAGGAGGAGGACGGATGGGGGACAGAGGTGGAGGACGGATGGGGTCGGAGGATGAGGGTATGAGGAGGAGGGATGGATGGGGTCTGAGGAGGAGGAGGGATGGATGGGTGTCTGCGGATGATGGATGGGGGTCTGAGGAGGAGGTTGGATGGGGGTCTGAGGAGGAGGTTGGATGGGGTCTGAGGAGGAGGACGGATTGGGGTCTGAGGAGGAGGAGGGATGGGGTCTGAGGAGGAGGAGGGATGGGTGTCTGAGGAGGAGGAGGGATGGGGTCTGAGGAGGAGGAGGGATGGGTGTCTGAGGAGGAGGAGGGATGGGGTCTGAGGAGGAGGAGGGATGGGTGTCTGAGGAGGAGGAGGGATGGGGGTCTGAGGAGGAGGGATGGGTGTCTGAGGAGGAGGAGGGATGGGGTCTGAGGAGGAGGGATGGGTGTCTGAGGAGGAAGAGGGATGGGGTTTGAGGAGGTGGATGGATGGGTGTCTGAGGAGGAGGAGGGATGGGTGTCTGAGGAGGAGGACGGATGGATGGGTGTCTGCGGATGATGGATGGGGGTCTGAGGAGGAGGTTGGATGGGGGTCTGAGGAGGATGGAGGAGAATGGATGGGGGTCTGAGGATGAGGACAGATGGATGGATGGGGTCTGAGGAGGATGGATGGGGGTCTGAGGATGAGGACAGATGGATGGATGGGGTCTGAGGAGGATGGATGGGGGTCTGAGGAGGAGGAGGGATGGGGGTCTGAGGAGGAGGAGGGATGGGGGTCTGAGGAGGAGGAGGGATGGGGGTCTGAGGAGGAGGGATGGGGTTTGAGGAGGTGGATGGATGGGTGTCTGAGGAGGAGGAGGGATGGGTGTCTGAGGAGGAGGACGGATTGGGGTCTGAGGAGGAGGAGGGATGGGTGTCTGAGGAGGAGGAGGGATGGGTGTCTGAGGAGGAGGACGGATGGATGGGTGTCTGCGGATGATGGATGGGGGTCTGAGGAGGAGGTTGGATGGGGGTCTGAGGAGGATGGAGGAGAATGGATGGGGGTCTGAGGATGAGGACAGATGGACGGATGGGGGTCTGAGGAAGAGGATGGATGGGGTCTGAGGAGGAGGAGGGATGGGGGTCTGAGGAGGAGGATGGATGGGGGTCTGAGGAGGAGGACGGATTGGGGTCTGAGGAGGAGGACGGATGGGGGTCTGAGGATGAGGACAGATGGACGGATGGGGGTCTGAGGAAGAGGAGGGATGGGGGTCTGAGGAGGAGGACGGATGGGGGTCTGAGGAGGAGGATGGATGGGGGTCTGAGGAGGAGGAGGGATGGGGGTCTGAGGAGGAGGATGGATGGGGGTCTGAGGAGGAGGAGGGATGGGGGTCTGAGGAGGAGGGATGGGGTTTGAGGAGGTGGATGGATGGGTGTCTGAGGAGGAGGAGGGATGGGTGTCTGAGGAGGAGGATGGATGGGGGTCTGAGGAGGAACGGATGGATGGGGGTCTGAGGAGGATGGAGGAGAATGGATGGGGGTCTGAGGAGGAGGATGGATGGGGGTCTGAGGAGGATGGATGGGGGTCTGAGGAGGAGGAGGGATGGGGGTCTGAGGAGGAGGAGGGATGGGGGTCTGAGGAGGAGGAGGGATGGGGTTTGAGGAGGTGGATGGATGGGTGTCTGAGGAGGAGGAGGGATGGGTGTCTGAGGAGGAGGACGGATTGGGGTCTGAGGAGGAGGAGGGATGGGTGTCTGAGGAGGAGGAGGGATGGGTGTCTGAGGGGGAGGACGGATGGATGGGTGTCTGAGGAGGAGGACGGATGGGGGTCTGAGGAGGAGGTTGGATGGGGGTCTGAGGAGGATGGAGGAGAATGGATGGGGGTCTGAGGATGAGGACAGATGGACGGATGGGGGTCTGAGGAAGAGGATGGATGGGGTCTGAGGAGGAGGAGGGATGGGGGTCTGAGGAGGAGGATGGATGGGGGTCTGAGGAGGAGGACGGATTGGGGTCTGAGGAGGAGGACGGATGGGGGTCTGAGGAGGAGGTTGGATGGGGGTCTGAGGAGGATGATGGATGGGGGTCTGAGGATGAGGACAGATGGACGGATGGGGGTCTGAGGAAGAGGATGGATGGGGGTCTGAGGAGGAGGAGGGATGGGGGTCTGAGGAGGAGGATGGATGGGGGTCTGAGGAGGAGGACGGATGGGGGTCTGAGGAGGAGGATGGATGGGGGTCTGAGGAGGAGGAGGGATGGGGGTCTGAGGAGGAGCGATGGGGTTTGAGGAGGTGGAGGGATGGGTGTCTGAGGAGGAGGAGGGATGGGTGTCTGAGGAGGAGGACGGATGGATGGGTGTCTGCGGATGATGGATGGGGGTCTGAGGAGGAGGTTGGATGGGGGTCTGAGGAGGATGGAGGAGAATGGATGGGGGTCTGAGGATGAGGACAGATGGATGGATGGGGTCTGAGGAGGAGGATGGATGGGGGTCTGAGGAGGAGGAGGGATGGGGGTCTGAGGAGGAGGTGGGATGGGGGTCTGAGGAGGAGGAGGGATGGGGTCTGAGGAGGAGGAGGGATGGGTGTCTGAGGAGGAGGAGGGATGGGGTTTGAGGAGGTGGATGGATGGGTGTCTGAGGAGGAGGAGGGATGGGTGTCTGAGGAGGAGGAGGGATGGGTGTCTGAGGGGGAGGACGGATGGATGGGTGTCTGCGGATGATGGATGGGGGTCTGAGGAGGAGGTTGGATGGGGGTCTGAGGAGGATGGAGGAGAATGGATGGGGGTCTGAGGATGAGGACAGATGGACGGATGGGGGTCTGAGGAAGAGGATGGATGGGGTCTGAGGAGGAGGAGGGATGGGGTTCTGACGAGGATGGATGGGGGTCTGAGGAGGATGGATGGGGGTCTGAGGAGGAGGATGGATGGGGGTCCGAGGAGGACGGATTGGGGTCTGAGGAGGAGGACGGATTGGGGTCTGAGGAGGAGGACGGATGGGGGTCTGAGGAGGAGGATGGATGGGGGTCTGAGGAGGAGGATGAATGGATGGGGGTCTGAGGATGAGGACAGATGGACGGATGGGGGTCTGAGGAAGAGGATGGATGGGGTCTGAGGAGGAGGAGGGATGGGGGTCTGAGGAGGAGGATGGATGGGGGTCTGAGGAGGAGGACGGATGGGGGTCTGAGGAGGAGGATGGATGGGGGTCTGAGGAGGAGGATGGATGGGGGTCTGAGGAGGAGGACGGATTGGGGTCTGAGGAGGAGGACGGATTGGGGTCTGAGGAGGAGGATGGATGGGGGTCTGAGGAGGATGGAGGAGAATGGATGGGGGTCTGAGGATGAGGACAGATGGACGGATGGGGGTCTGAGGAGGAGGACGGATGGGGGTCTGAGGAGGAGGATGGATGGGGGTCTGAGGAGGAGGACGGATTGGGGTCTGAGGAGGAGGACGGATTGGGGTCTGAGGAGGAGGACGGATTGGGGTCTGAGGAGGAGGATGGATGGGGGCCAGAGGAGGAGGTGGATGGGGGACTGAGGAGGAGGAGGGTGGATGGGGGTCTGAGAGGAGGATGGATGGATGGGGGTCTGAGGAGGAGGATGGATGGGGTCTGAGGAGGAGGAGGGTGGATGGGGGACTGAGGAGGAGGGTGGATGGGGGACTGAGGAGGAGGACGGATGGGGGTCTGAGGAGGAGGATGGATTGGGGTCTGAGGAGGAGGTTGGATGGGGTCTGAGGAGGAGGACGGATTGGGGTCTGAGGAGGAGGACGGATGGGGGTCTGAGGAGGAGGATGGATGGGGGTCTGAGGAGGAGGAGGGTGGATGGGGGTCTGAGGAGGAGGGTGGATGGGGGTCTGAGGAGGAGGGTGGATGGGGGTCTGAGGAGGATCGATGGATGGGGGTCTGAGGAGGAGGACGGATGGGGGTCTGAGGAGGAGGACGGATGGGGGTCTGAGGGGAGGACGGATGGGGTCTGAGGAGGAGGACGGATGGGGGTCTGAGGACGGATGGGGTCGGAGGATGGGGGACTGAGGAGGAGGGGATGGATGGGGGTCTGAGGAGGAGGAGGAGGGGATGGATGGGGGTCTGAGGAGGAGGAGGTTGGATGGGGGTCTGAGGAGGAGGAGGTTGGATGGGGTCTGAGGAGGGATGGGGGTCTGAGGAGGATAGATGGGGGATGGAGGACGGGGGTCTGAGGAGGAAGAGGGATGGGTTTGAGGAGGAGAGGGATGGGGGTCTGGGGAGGACGGATGGATGGGTGTCTGGATGGATGGGGGTCTGAGGAGGAGGTTGGATGGGGTCTGAGGAGGAGAATGGATGGGGTTCTGAGGAGGATGGATGGGGGTCTGAGGAGGACAGATGGGGGACAGAAGTGGAGGACGGATGGGGTTCTGAGGTGGAGTACAGATGGGGTTCTGAGGTGGAGGAGGGATGGGGTTCTGAGGTGGAGGAGGGATGGGGTTCTGAGGTGGAGGAGGGATGGGGGTCTGAGGAGGAGGAGGGATGGGGGTCTGAGGAGGAGGACGGATGGGGGTCTGAGGAGGAGGATGGATGGGGGTCTGAGGAGGAGGAGGGATGGGGGTCTGAGGAGGAGGATGGATGGGGGTCTGAGGAGGAGGAGGGATGGGGGTCTGAGGAGGAGGGATGGGGTTTGAGGAGGTGGATGGATGGGGGTCTGAGGAGGAGGAGGGATGGGTGTCTGAGGAGGAGGAGGGATGGGTGTCTGAGGAGGAGGACGGATGGATGGGTGTCTGCGGATGATGGATGGGGGTCTGAGGAGGAGGTTGGATGGGGGTCTGAGGAGGATGGAGGAGAATGGATGGGGGTCTGAGGATGAGGACAGATGGACGGATGGGGGTCTGAGGATGAGGATGGATGGGTCTGAGGAGGAGGACAGATGGACGGATGGGGGTCTGAGGATGAGGATGGATGGGGTCTGAGGATGAGGACAGATGGACGGATGGGGGTCTGAGGAAGAGGATGGATGGGGTCTGAGGAGGAGGAGGGATGGGGTTCTGACGAGGATGGATGGGGGTCTGAGGAGGATGGATGGGGGTCTGAGGAGGAGGATGGATGGGGGTCTGAGGAGGAGGAGGGATGGGGGTCTGAGGAGGAGGGATGGGGTTTGAGGAGGTGGATGGATGGGGGTCTGAGGAGGAGGGATGGGTGTCTGAGGAGGAGGAGGGATGGGTGTCTGAGGAGGAGGACGGATGGATGGGTGTCTGCGGATGATGGATGGGGGTCTGAGGAGGAGGTTGGATGGGGTCTGAGGAGGAGGAGGGATGGGTGTCTGAGGAGGAGGAGGGATGGGTGTCTGAGGAGGAGGACGGATGGATGGGTGTCTGCGGATGATGGATGGGGGTCTGAGGAGGAGGTTGGATGGGGTCTGAGGAGGAGGAGGGATGGGTGTCTGAAGAGGAGGAGGGATGGGGTTTGAGGAGGTGGATGGATGGGTGTCTGAGGAGGAGGAGGGATGGGTGTCTGAGGAGGAAGAGGGATGGGGGTCTGAGGGGGAGGACGGATGGATGGGTGTCTGCGGATGATGGATGGGGGTCTGAGGAGGAGGTTGGATGGGGGTCTGAGGAGGATGGAGGAGAATGGATGGGGGTCTGAGGATGAGGACAGATGGACGGATGGGGGTCTGAGGAAGAGGATGGATGGGGTCTGAGGAGGAGGAGGGATGGGGTTCTGACGAGGATGGATGGGGGTCTGAGGAGGATGGATGGGGGTCTGAGGAGGAGGATGGATGGGGGTCTGAGGAGGACGGATTGGGGTCTGAGGAGGAGGACGGATTGGGGTCTGAGGAGGAGGACGGATTGGGGTCTGAGGAGGAGGATGGATGGGGGCCAGAGGAGGAGGATGGATGGGGGACTGAGGAGGAGGAGGGTGGATGGGGGACTGAGGAGGAGGGTGGATGGGGGTCTAAGGAGGATGGATGGATGTGGGACAGAGGTGGAGGACGGATGGGATCTGAGGAGGAGGACGGATGGGGTCGGAGGATGAGGGTATGAGGAGGCGGACGGATGGGGGTCTGAGGAGGAGGAGGGATGGATGGGGTTCTGAGGTGGAGGAGGGATGGGGTTCTGAGGTGGAGGAGGGATGGGGTTCTGAGGTGGAGGAGGGATGGGGTTCTGAGGAGGAGGAGGGATGGGGGTCTGAGGAGGAGGACGGATGGGGGTCTGAGGAGCAGGACGGATGGGGTTCTGAGGAGGAGGACAGATGGGGGTCTGAGGAGGAGGAGGGATGGGGTTTGAGGAGGAGGACGGATGGATGGATGGGGTCTGAGGAGGATGGATGGGGTTCTGAGGAGGAGGAGGGATGGGGGTCTGAGGAGGAGGAGGGATGGGGTTTGAGGAGGTGGATGGATGGGTGTCTGAGGAGGAGGAGGGATGGGTGTCTGAGGAGGAGGAGGGATGGGGGTCTGAGGAGGAGGAGGGATGGATGGGGGTCTGAGGAGGAGGTTGGATGGGGACTGAGGAGGAGGACGGATTGGGGTCTGAGGAGGAGGACGGATTGGGGTCTGAGGAGGAGGACGGATTGGGGTCTGAGGAGGAGGACGGATTGGGGTCTGAGGAGGAGGACGGATTGGGGTCTGAGGAGGAGGACGGATTGGGGTCTGAGGAGGAGGATGGATGGGGGCCAGAGGAGGAGGATGGATGGGGGACTGAGGAGGAGGGTGGATGGGGGACTGAGGAGGAGGGTGGATGGGGGTCTAAGGAGGATGGATGGATGTGGGACAGAGGTGGAGGACGGATGGGGTCGGAGGATGAGGGTATGAGGAGGAGGGATGGATGGGGTCTGAGGAGGAGGAGGGATGGATGGGTGTCTGCGGATGATGGATGGGGGTCTGAGGAGGAGGTTGGATGGGGTTCTGAGGAGGAGGTTGGATGGGGTCTGAGGAGGATGGATGGGGGTCTGAGGAGGAGGATGGATGGGTGTCTGAGGAGGAGGAGGGATGGGTGTCTGAGGAGGAGGAGGGATGGATGGGTGTCTGCGGATGATGGATGGGGGTCTGAGGAGGAGGTTGGATGGGGTTCTGAGGAGGAGGTTGGATGGGGTCTGAGGAGGATGGGGGTCTGAGGAGGATAGATGGGGGACAGGTGGAGGACGGATGGGCTCGGAGGATGAGGATGGATTGGGGTCTGAGGAGGGGGAGGGATGGGGTCTGAGGAGGAGGAGGGATGGATGGGGTCTGAGGAGGACAGATGGGGGACAGAAGTGGAGGACGGATGGGGTTCTGAGGTGGAGTACAGATGGGGTTCTGAGGTGGAGGAGGGATGGGGTTCTGAGGTGGAGGAGGGATGGGGTTCTGAGGTGGAGGAGGGATGGGGGTCTGAGGAGGAGGAGGGATGGGGGTCTGAGGAGGAGGACGGATGGGGTTCTGAGGTGGAGGAGGGATGGGGGTCTGAGGAGGAGGAGGGATGGGGGTCTGAGGAGGAGGATGGATGGGGGTCTGAGGAGGAGGAGGGATGGGTGTCTGAGGAGGAGGAGGGATGGGGGTCTGAGGAGGAGGATGGATGGGGTTTGAGGAGGTGGATGGATGGGTGTCTGAGGTGGAGGAGGGATGGGTGTCTGAGGAGGAGGAGGGATGGGTGTCTGAGGAGGAGGAGGGATGGGTGTCTGAGGAGGAGGAGGGATGGGTGGGTGTCTGCGGATGATGGATGGGGGTCTGAGGAGGAGGTTGGATGGGGGTCTGAGGAGGATGGAGGAGAATGGATGGGGGTCTGAGGATGAGGACAGATGGACGGATGGGGGTCTGAGGAAGAGGATGGATGGGGTCTGAGGAGGAGGAGGGATGGGGTTCTGACGAGGATGGATGGGGGTCTGAGGAGGATGGATGGGGGTCTGAGGAGGAGGATGGATGGGGGTCTGAGGAGGACGGATTGGGGTCTGAGGAGGAGGACGGATTGGGGTCTGAGGAGGAGGACGGATGGGGGTCTGAGGAGGATGGATGGGGGTCTGAGGAGGAGGATGGATGGGGGTCTGAGGAGGACGGATTGGGGTCTGAGGAGGAGGACGGATTGGGGTCTGAGGAGGAGGACGGATTGGGGTCTGAGGAGGAGGATGGATGGGGGCCAGAGGAGGAGGACGGATGGGGGACTGAGGAGGAGGAGGGTGGATGGGGGACTGAGGAGGAGGGTGGATGGGGGACTGAGGAGGATGGATGGGGGTCTGAGGAGGAGGATGGATTGGGGTCTGAGGAGGAGGACGGATTGGGGTCTGAGGAGGAGGACGGATTGGGGTCTGAGGAGGAGGACGGATGGGGGCCAGAGGAGGAGGATGGATGGGGGACTGAGGAGGAGGAGGGTGGATGGGGGACTGAGGAGGAGGGTGGATGGGGGACTGAGGAGGAGGGTGGATGGGGGTCTAAGGAGGATGGATGGATGTGGGACAGAGGTGGAGGACGGATGGGATCTGAGGAGGAGGACGGATGGGGGACAGAGGTGGAGGACGGATGGGGTCGGAGGATGAGGGTATGAGGAGGCGGACGGATGGGGGTCTGAGGAGGAGGAGGGATGGATGGGGTCTGAGGAGGACAGATGGGGGACAGAAGTGGAGGACGGATGGGGTTCTGAGGTGGAGTACAGATGGGGTTCTGAGGTGGAGGAGGGATGGGGTTCTGAGGTGGAGGAGGGATGGGGGTCTGAGGAGGAGGAGGGATGGGTGTCTGAGGAGGAGGAGGGATGGGGGTCTGAGGAGGAGGAGGGATGGGGGTCTGAGGAGGAGGAGGGATGGGGGTCTGAGGAGGAGGACGGATGGATGGGGGTCTGAGGAGGAGGAGGGATGGGGGTCTGAGGAGGAGGGATGGGGTTTGAGGAGGTGGATGGATGGGTGTCTGAGGAGGAGGAGGGATGGGTGTCTGAGGAGGAGGAGGGATGGGTGTCTGAGGAGGAGGACGGATGGATGGGTGTCTGCGGATGATGGATGGGGGTCTGAGGAGGAGGTTGGATGGGGGTCGGAGGAGGAGGACAGATGGATGGATGGGGTCTGAGGAGGATGGATGGGGGTCTGAGGAGGAGGAGGGATGGGGGTCTGAGGAGGAGGAGGGATGGGGGTCTGAGGAGGAGGATGGATGGGGGTCTGAGGAGGAGGAGGGATGGGGGTCTGAGGAGGAGGGATGGGGTTTGAGGAGGTGGATGGATGGGTGTCTGAGGAGGAGGAGGGATGGGTGTCTGAGGAGGAGGAGGGATGGGTGTCTGAGGGGGAGGACGGATGGATGGGTGTCTGAGGAGGAGGAGGGATGGGTGTCTGCGGATGATGGATGGGGGTCTGAGGAGGAGGTTGGATGGGGGTCTGAGGAGGATGGAGGAGAATGGATGGGGGTCTGAGGATGAGGACAGATGGACGGATGGGGGTCTGAGGAAGAGGATGGATGGGGTCTGAGGAGGAGGAGGGATGGGGGTCTGAGGAGGAGGATGGATGGGTGTCTGAGGAGGAGGACGGATGGGGGTCTGAGGAGGAGGACGGATGGATGGGGGTCTGAGGAGGATGATGGATGGGGGTCTGAGGAGGAGGACGGATGGGGGTCTGAGGAGGAGGACGGATGGATGGGGGTCTGAGGAGGAGGACGGATGGGGGTCTGAGGAGGAGGACGGATGGATGGGGGTCTGAGGAGGAGGACGGATGGGGGTCTGAGGAGGATGATGGATGGGGGTCTGAGGAGGAGGTTGGATGGGGGTCTGAGGAGGATGGAGGAGAATGGATGGGGGTCTGAGGATGAGGACAGATGGACGGATGGGGGTCTGAGGAAGAGGATGGATGGGGTCTGAGGAGGAGGAGGGATGGGGTTCTGACGAGGATGGATGGGGGTCTGAGGAGGATGGATGGGGGTCTGAGGAGGAGGATGGATTGGGGTCTGAGGAGGAGGACGGATTGGGGTCTGAGGAGGAGGACGGATTGGGGTCTGAGGAGGAGGACGGATTGGGGTCTGAGGAGGAGGATGGATGGGGGACTGAGGAGGAGGAGGGTGGATGGGGGACTGAGGAGGAGGAGGGTGGATGGGGGACTGAGGAGGAGGGTGGATGGGGGTCTAAGGAGGATGGATGGATGTGGGACAGAGGTGGAGGACGGATGGGGTCGGAGGATGAGGGTATGAGGAGGCGGACGGATGGGGGTCTGAGGAGGAGGAGGGATGGATGGGATCTGAGGAGGAGGGATGGGGTTCTGAGGTGGAGGAGGGATGGGGTTCTGAGGAGGAGGAGGGATGGGGGTCTGAGGAGGAGGACGGATGGGGGTCTGAGGAGCAGGACGGATGGGGTTCTGTGGAGCAGGACGGATGGGGTTCTGAGGAGGAGGACAGATGGGGGTCTGAGGAGGAGGAGGGATGGGGTTTGAGGAGGAGGACGGATGGATGGATGGGGTCTGAGGAGGAGGAGGGATGGGGTTCTGAGGAGGAGGAGGGATGGGGGTCTGAGGAGCAGGACGGATGGGGGTCTGAGGAGCAGGACGGATGGGGTTCTGAGGAGGAGGAGGGATGGGGTTTGAGGAGGAGGACGGATGGATGGATGGGGTCTGAGGAGGAGGAGGGATGGGGGTCTGAGGAGGAGGAGGGATGGGGGTCTGAGGAGGAGGGATGGGTGACTGAGGAGGAGGCCTGATGGATGGATGGGGGTCTGAGGAGGAGGAGGACGGATGGGGGTCTGAGGAGGAGGAGGAGGGATGGGGGTCTGAGGAGAAGGAAGGATGGGGGTCTGAGGAGGAGGCCTGATGGACGGATGGGGGTCAGAGGATGAGGACGGATGGGGGTCGGAGGATGAGGACGGATGGGGTCTGAGGGGGAGGATGGATGGGGGTCTGAGGAGGAGGAGGATTGGGGGTCTGAGGAGGAGGAGGGATGGGGTTCTGAGGAGGAGGACAGATGGATGAATGGGGTCTGAGGAGGAGGGATGGGTGTCTGAGGAGGAAGAGGGATGGGGTTTGAGGAGGTGGATGGATGGGTGTCTGAGGAGGAGGAGGGATGGGTGTCTGAGGAGGAGGAGGGATGGGTGTCTGAGGAGGAGGAGGGATGGGTGTCTGAGGAGGAGGAGGGATGGGTGTCTGAGGAGGAGGACGGATGGATGGGTGTCTGCGGATGATGGATGGGGGTCTGAGGAGGAGGTTGGATGGGGGTCTGAGGAGGATGGAGGAGAATGGATGGGGGTCTGAGGATGAGGACAGATGGACGGATGGGGGTCTGAGGATGAGGATGGATGGGGTCTGAGGAGGAGGACAGATGGACGGATGGGGGTCTGAGGAGGAGGAGGGATGGGGTTTGAGGAGGAAGAGGGATGGGGGTCTGAGGGGGAGGACGGATGGATGGGTGTCTGCGGATGATGGATGGGTGTCTGCGGATGATGGATGGGGGTCTGAGGAGGAGGTTGGATGGGGGTCTGAGGAGGATGGAGGAGAATGGATGGGGGTCTGAGGATGAGGACAGATGGACGGATGGGGGTCTGAGGAAGAGGATGGATGGGGTCTGAGGAGGAGGAGGGATGGGGTTCTGACGAGGATGGATGGGGGTCTGAGGAGGATGGATGGGGGTCTGAGGAGGAGGATGGATGGGGGTCTGAGGAGGATGGATGGGGGTCTGAGGAGGAGGACGGATTGGGGTCTGAGGAGGAGGACGGATGGGGGTCTGAGGAGGAGGACGGATGGGGGTCTGAGGAGGATGGATGGGGGTCTGAGGAGGACGGATTGGGGTCTGAGGAGGAGGACGGATTGGGGTCTGAGGAGGGGGAGGGATGGGTGTCTGAGCAGGAGGATGGATGGGGGTCTGAGGTGGAGGAGGGATGGGGGTCTGAGGTGGAGGAGGGATGGGGGTCTGAGGAGGAGGAGGGATGGGTGTCTGAGGAGGGGGAGGGATGGGTGTCTGAGGAGGAGGATGGATGGGGGTCGGAGGAGGAGGAGGGATGGGGGTCTGAGGAGGAGGATGGATGGGGGTCTGAGGAGGAGGATGGATGGGGGTCTGAGGAGGAGGAGGGATGGGGGTCTGAGGAGGAGGAGGGATGGGGGTCTGAGGAGGAGGATGGATGGGGGTCTGAGGAGGAGGAGGGATGGGGGTCTGAGGAGGAGGGATGGGGTTTGAGGAGGTGGATGGATGGGGGTCTGAGGAGGAGGGATGGGTGTCTGAGGAGGAGGAGGGATGGGTGTCTGAGGAGGAGGACGGATGGATGGGTGTCTGCGGATGATGGATGGGGGTCTGAGGAGGAGGTTGGATGGGGGTCTGAGGAGGAGGATGGATGGGGTTTGAGGAGGTGGATGGATGGGTGTCTGAGGTGGAGGAGGGATGGGTGTCTGAGGAGGAGGAGGGATGGGTGTCTGAGGAGGAAGAGGGATGGGGGTCTGAGGGGGAGGACGGATGGATGGGTGTCTGCGGATGATGGATGGGGGTCTGAGGAGGAGGTTGGATGGGGGTCTGAGGAGGATGGAGGAGAATGGATGGGGGTCTGAGGATGAGGACAGATGGACGGATGGGGGTCTGAGGAAGAGGATGGATGGGGTCTGAGGAGGAGGAGGGATGGGGTTCTGACGAGGATGGATGGGGGTCTGAGGAGGATGGATGGGGGTCTGAGGAGGAGGATGGATGGGGGTCTGAGGAGGATGGATGGGGGTCTGAGGAGGAGGATGGATGGGGGTCTGAGGAGGACGGATGGGGGTCTGAGGAGGACGGATTGGGGTCTGAGGAGGATGGATGGGGGTCTGAGGAGGAGGATGGATGGGGGTCTGAGGAGGACGGATTGGGGTCTGAGGAGGACGGATTGGGGTCTGAGGAGGAGGATGGATGGGGGACTGAGGAGGAGGAGGGTGGATGGGGGACTGAGGAGGAGGAGGGTGGATGGGGGACTGAGGAGGAGGGTGGATGGGGGTCTAAGGAGGATGGATGGATGTGGGACAGAGGTGGAGGACGGATGGGATCTGAGGAGGAGGACGGATGGGGTCGGAGGATGAGGGTATGAGGAGGCGGACGGATGGGGGTCTGAGGAGGAGGAGGGATGGATGGGGTTCTGAGGTGGAGGAGGGATGGGGTTCTGAGGTGGAGGAGGGATGGGGTTCTGAGGTGGAGGAGGGATGGGGTTCTGAGGAGGAGGAGGGATGGGGGTCTGAGGAGGAGGACGGATGGGGTTCTGAGGAGGAGGACAGATGGGGTTTGAGGAGGAGGACGGATGGATGGATGGGGTCTGAGGAGGAGGAGGGATGGGTGTCTGAGGAGGAGGAGGGATGGGGGTCTGAGGAGGAGGGATGGGTGACTGAGGAGGAGGCCTGATGGATGGATGGGGTCTGAGGAGGATGGATGGGGGTCGGAGGAGGAGGAGGAGGGATGGGGTCTGAGGGGGAGGATGGATGGGGGTCTGAGGAGGAGGACGGATGGGGTCTGAGGAGGAGGAGGATTGGGGGTCTGAGGAGGAGGAGGGATGGGTGTCTGAGGAGGAGGAGGGATGGGTGTCTGAGGGGGAGGATGGATGGGGGTCTGAGGAGGAGGACGGATGGGGTCTGAGGAGGAGGAGGATTGGGGGTCTGAGGAGGTGGATGGATGGGTGTCTGAGGAGGAGGAGGGATGGGTGTCTGAGGAGGAGGAGGGATGGGTGTCTGAGGGGGAGGACGGATGGATGGGTGTCTGCGGATGATGGATGGGGGTCTGAGGAGGAGGTTGGATGGGGGTCTGAGGAGGAGGTTGGATGGGGTCTGAGGAGGATGGATGGGGGTCTGAGGAGGATGGATGGGTGTCTGCGGATGATGGATGGGGGTCTGAGGAGGAGGTTGGATGGGGGTCTGAGGAGGAGGTTGGATGGGGTCTGAGGAGGAGAATGGATGGGGTTCTGAGGAGGATGGAGGAGAATGGATGGGGGTCTGAGGAGGATGGATGGGGGTCTGAGGAGGATAGATGGGGGACAGGTGGAGGACGGATGGGCTCGGAGGATGAGGATGGATTGGGGTCTGAGGAGGGGGAGGGATGGGGGTCTGAGGAGGAGGAGGAGGGATGGGGGTCTGAGGAGGAGGATGGATGGGGGCCAGAGGAGGAGGGTGGATGGATGTGGGACAGAGGTGGAGGACAGATGGGATCTGAGGAGGAGGATGTATGGATGGTGTCTGAGGTGGAGGACGGATGGGGGACAGAGGTGGAGGATGGATGGGGGTCTGAGGAGGAGGAGGGATGGGGTCTGAGAAGGAGGAGGGATGGATGGATGGAGTCTGAGGAGGATGGATGGGGGTCTGAGGAGGAGGATGGATGGGGGTCTGAGGAGGAGGATGGATGGAGGTCTGAGGATGAGGACAGATAGACGGATGGGGGTCTGAGGAGGAGGATGGATGGGGGTTTGAGGAGGATGGAGGAGGATGGATGGGGGTCTGTGGAGGAGGATGGAGGAGGACGTATGGGGCTCTGAGGAGGAGGACGTATGGGGCTCTGAGGAGGAGGACGTATGGAGGTCTGAGGAGGAGAACGGATGGACGGATGGGGGTCCGAGGAGGAGGAGGGATGGGGCTCTGTGGAGGATGGATGGATGGGGGTCTGTGGAGGATGGAGGGATGGGGGTCTGAGGATGAGGATGGATGGGGATTGAAGATGAGGATGGATGGGGGTCTGAGGAGGAGATGGAGTCTAGGAGGAGGATAGAGCAGGGGTTGTGGAGGAGGATGGGGGATTGATGAGGAAGGGATGGAGAGGGAATGGAGGATGGAGGGGGCAATTCAGGAAGAAGGGGTAGAGAATGGGAGATGGAGGAAGGGGAGATGGGAGAAGGGGAGATGGAGGAAGAGGATGGAGGGGAGATGGGTATTGAGGAGGAGGCCAGAGGGGAGGCGGAGGTAGAGGTGGCCAGAAAGGAGACAGAGGAGGGGGAGGAGGTCGGAGGGGAGATGGAGGAGGATGGAGGGGAGACGGAAGAGGAGGATGGAGGGGAGAAGGAGGATGGGGGAGGGATCGGAGGGGAGACCGAGGAGGAGGATGGAGGGGAGACAGAGGAGGAGGGGAATGGAGGGGAGACGGAGGAGGAGGATGGAGGGGAGATGGAGAAGGAGGAGGAGAACGGAGGAGGAGGAGGTCAGAGGGGGAGACGGAGGAGGGGGATGGGTGGAGACATGGAGGAAGGGGATGGGGAGACGTAGACAGAGGAGGACGGAGGGGAGACAGATGGAGGAGCAGAATGGAGAGACTGAGGTGGAGGTAAAGCAGGACAGTTGAGGATGTGGACAAAGGGGAGACAGTGGGATGGGGAACGGAGTGGAGACGGTTAAGGAGGGGAGACGGTGGAGGAGGGGGACAGAGGGGAGAAGGTGGAGGAGGACAGGGGAGATGGAAATGAAGGAGGAGGACGACAGAGGGGAGACGGAGACTGAGGAGGGGAATGGAGAGACTGAAGTGGAGGTAAAGCAAGACGGATGAGAGGGAGGACGGAGGGGAGACGGTGGAGGAGGGGGACGGAGGGGAGTTGGAAATGGAGGAGGAGAGGGATGGAGGGGAGATGGGGAGGAGGATGGAGGGGAGACGGTGGAGGAGGGGGATGGAGGGGAGATGGAAATGGAGGAGGAGGGGGATGGAGGGTAGATGGAAATGGAGGAGGTGAGGGATGGAGGGGAGATGGAAATGGAGGAAGTGAGGGATGGAGGGGAGATGGTGGAGGAGGAGGACGGAGGGGAGACAGTGGAGGAGGGGGACAGAGGAGAGATGGAAATGCAGGAGGAGAGGGATGGAGGGGAGATGGTGGAGGAGGAGGATGGAGGGGAGATGGTGGAGGAGGAGGATGGAGGGGAGACGGTGGAGGAGGGGGACGGAGAGGAGTCGGAGGAGGGAGACGGAGGAGGGGGACGGAGGGGAGATGGAGGAAGAGGACGGAGGGGAGACGGTGGAGGAGGGGGACGGAGGGGAGACGGTGGAGGAGGGGGACGGAGGCGAGACAGTGGAGGAGGATGGAGGGGAGATGGAGGGGAGACGGAAATGGAGGAGGACAGGGGGTCGGAGACGGTGGAGGATGGAGGGGCGATGCAGACGGTGGAGGAGGACGGAGGAGAGATGGAGACGGTGGAGGAGGACGGAGGGGCGATGGAGACGGTGGAGGAGGACGGAGGTGGTGGGAGGCAGTGGAGGAGGACGGAGGGCGTTGGAGACAGAGGAGGAAGACAGAAGGAGATGGAGACGGTGGAGGAGGACGGAGGGGCAATGCAGACAGTGGAGGAGGACGGAGGGTGGATGGAGATGGAGGAGGAGGACGGAGGGTGGATGGAGATGGAGGAGGAGGACGGAGGGTGGATAGAGACGGAGGAAGAGGACGGAGGGTGGATAAAGACGGAGGAGGAGGACGGAGGGGGTCGGAGACGGTGGAGGAGGACGGAGGGGAGATGGAGACGGTGGAGGAGGACGGAGGGTGGATGGAGATGGAGGAGGAGGACGGAGGGTGGATAGAGACGGAGGAAGAGGACGGAGGGTGGATAAAGACGGTGGAGGAGGACGGAGGAGAGATGGAGACGGAGGAGGAGGACAGAAGGAGATGGAGACGGTGGAGGAGGACGGAGGGTGGATGGAGATGGAGGAGGAGGACGGAGGGTGGATAGAGACGGAGGAAGAGGACAGAGGGTGGATAAAGACGGTGGAGGAGGACGGAAGGGGATGGAGACGGAGGAGGACGGAGGGGGTCGGAGACGGTGGAGGAGCACGGAGGGAGGTTGGAGACGGTGGAGGAGGACGGAGGGCGTTGGAGACGGAGGAGGAGGACAGAAGGAGATGGAGACGGTGGAGGAGGATGGAGATGGAGACGGAGGAGGGGGACGGAAGGGGGATGGAGACGGAGGAGGGGGACGGTGGGGTGATGGAGACGATGGAGGGGGGATGGAGACGGAGGAGGAGGACGGAGGGGAGATGGAAACGGTGGAGGAGGACGGAGGGGGTTGTAGACAGTGGAGGAGGACGGAAGGGGTCGGAGACGGTGGAGGAGGATGGACGGGGTCGGAGATGGTGGAGGAGGACGGAGGGGGATGGAGACGGTGGAGGAGGACGGAGCGGGATGGAAATGGTGGAGGAGGACGGAGGGGGTCGGAGACAGGAGGAGGACGGAGGGGGGATGAAGATGGTGGAGGAGGACGGAGGTGGTGGGAGGTAGTGGAGGAGGACAGTGGGGAAATGGAGACGGTGGAGGAGGATGGAGGGAGATGGAGACGGTGGAAGAGGACGGAGGGGGATGGAGACGGTGGAGGAGGACGGAGGGGAGATGGAGACGGTGGAGGATGACGGAGGGGGTTGGAGACGGTGGAGGAGGACGGAGGTGGTTGGAGACTGTGTAGGAGGACGGTGGGGAGATGGAGACGTTGGAGGCGGACGGAGGGGTTCGGAGACAGTGGAGGAGGACGGTGGGGAGATGGAGACGTTGGAGGCGGTCGGAGACAGTGGAGGAGGACAGAGGGGAGGTGGAGGAGGACGGAGGGGAGATGGAGACGGTGGAGGAGGACGGAGGGGAGATGGAGACGGTGGAGGAGGACGGAGGGGGTCGGAGACGGTGGAGGAGGACGGAGGGGAGATGGAGATGGTGGAGCAGGAGGGAGGGGAGATGGAGTCGGTGGAGGAGGGCGGAGGGTGATGGAGACGGAGGAGGAGGACAGTGGTGGTTGGAGACGGAGGGGGAGACGGTGGAGGAGGACGGGGGGGATGGAGACGGTGGAGTAGGACGGAGGGGGATGGAGACGGTGGAGGAGGATGGAGGGGGTCGGAGACGGAGGGGGGATGGAGACGGAGGAAGACGGAGGCGGTTGGAGACGGTGGAGGAGGACGGAGGGGAGATGGAGAAGGTGGAGGCAGACGCAGATGGTTGGAGACGAAGTAGGAGGACGGAGGGTGGGATGGAGACAGAGGAGGTGGACAAAGGGGGTTGGAGACGGTGGAGGAAGACAGAGGGGGTCGGAGACAGTGGAGGAGGACCTAGGGGAGATGGAGACGGTGGAGGAGGACGGAGGGGGATGGAGACGGTGGAGGAGGACGTAGGGGGTCGGAGACGGTGGAGGAGAGTTGATGGATGGAGTTGGAGGAAGTGGAAGGTGTGGATGGAGATGGAGTAGGGACAGAGATGGAGGACAAGGAGGGAAGGGAGATCAAGGAGAAAGAGCATGGTGTGGAGATGAGGGTGTAGGAGGAATGGAAGGTAGAGATGCAGATACAGAACGGGAGATGGATGCGGAAATAACAGGTGAGTTGGAGATGGGGTAGGAAGGAGGGCAATGAAGTTTGAGGAGGAGGAAGGGGATTTTAAGATGGAGGAGGAAGGAGGGGAGTTGGAGATCGAGGAAGGCGATGGTGGGGAGATGGAAGTGGAGGAGGAGGGAGATGGTGAGATGGAGATGTTTGAGGTGGAGGAAGGAGTAGAGATGGAGGAGGAGGTAGGAAGGGAGATGGAACTGGAGGAGGATGGTGTGGTGGAGGGGCAGAATGGGAAAATCTTTCAAGCTACAGTGAAATACTTTGTTTTGTAGGCCTGCTTTTTTATCAAATCTGTGTATTGAGATCATACAGGGGAGGTGGTAAGAGCATGGGTGTGAGTGGATGAGAGTGATGGGGTGAAGTGATAGGGAGGGTAGGTGTGAATGTGGTTTTGGGGAGGTATGGATAGGAGTTGACAGTTAGTTGGTAGAGAACATGGGTAAGGGGAAATTTGGAAGGGCAGGAGAAGAATGTGTGTTGGATTTTGCCTGCGTTTGGGTGATTTGGTAAGTAAAGAAATATATATTTGCTTGTTGCTTTTTATAGTCTCAGGCCCTTTCAGTTTTCCCAATGGTAATTGGTAACTTGGAATGTGTTCAGTTGAAATGCCAGTTTGCTCACTCCAAGTCCCTAAAGCTGGTTGTAGCTTTCGTTTTAGTATTGTAAATTGAAGAATGAATGTTGGCTACGGTAGTGGTTATAATTTTCATTCTGTATAAGCTTCATAAGATCCTTTGCATCCTCCTGAAAAGTAGATGTTTGGTAAGAAGTGGCTGCGAAGAGTGAGGGTCTTGATGTGGGTTTCATCCTGGAATGTTGACTGTTTATTCCCTTTCATGGCTTCATGGATGCTACCTGACTTGCTGAGTTCCACCAGCATTTTATGTGTGTTGCTCAAGAATGGTGGAGGATGGAGTGGTGAAGAGGTTGGAGGGGTAATGAGAAGTGGATAGAAGGGTGTTGAGGAGTGGTTGGGGGATGGAAGGGTGCTGAGGGTGTGAAGGATGGAGGGGTTTTGAGGAGGAGGGGGTGGAGGATGGAAGGGGGATTGAGCAGGAGTAATGGGAGGATGAAGGGGAGATTGAGGAGATTACTGGTGTCTATCGAATCTCTGGCATTGGATAACTTTTGTTACTGTCCAATCTTCGGTATTGATCACTACATTAGCCAATGTTGGGACCCTGAACTCCAGATGTGTCGACTGACTGGCTGTCATGTCTCCTGTTGGCATGTAC
Organism: Mobula hypostoma; assembly: GCF_963921235.1. Taxonomy (NCBI): domain Eukaryota; kingdom Metazoa; phylum Chordata; class Chondrichthyes; order Myliobatiformes; family Myliobatidae; genus Mobula; species Mobula hypostoma. The sequence goes on from NC_086102.1 coordinate 102,003,367, forward strand.
TCCTGATTTCTGGCCTTTTAAGTGTGAGCGAATGTGGGGAAAGGAATTGATGGCAACGTGGGTAGAATTTGCAAAAAAGATAGGATTAGTGTAGCTTGGATTCAGTGGACTAAAGGGTCAACTTTTCTGTTTGTGACTAATTAACTGGAAATGCTTATCTCATTTAATGATTGTGCAGGAGGGGTCAGGGAAGATGGTGGAGAATGTGTTACAGTAGGCAAGCTGCTGATCGTGTGGTTGGTATCATTGTATAGGGTCAACTACACGGCTTTGATATTTAGTAATAAATAGAATCAGTTGGGTGAGGACCTTGGTTTCATTCTCAAAAGTGAGCTGGGTTTGTCCATCTGGAAGTTTCACACTATTCATCTTGGGGATTATTTGCATTTCACCAATTTTAGCTGAATGCCAGCAACTTTGCTTTCTATAATTTCAAATTAGCCTTCTCTTGATGATTTCGAAGGTGGGGAAATTAATATTGAGATGCCTGTTTTGGGTGTAAGCTTTACATTTGCTGGCTCCGGGCACTCTTGGCAATTCATTTCCTTTATTTGCTTATTTTGTTGCTAACAAGTCCAGCATTTCCTAGCAATTACTAATTTGCCAAGCTATAGCCTTGAACCGTTATGGAAGTTCGTCCCATTGTGCTGTTGGGTCAGACTTAACCTAGTAATAATGAAGGAGTAGTGATTATATTTCCAAGCCTGGATATGAGTCTTCAGTTGATAGGAGGTGCATATTGGTGGTTGATGAAATTGCTGTACGGTGCCAATGATCACCGATTGGGTTTCAATTCTGTCAGCTATCTGTAAGGGTTTTGTACGCTCTCCCCACAACTTCATGGGTTTACTCTGGGTGCTCTGGTTTCCTCCCATATTCCAGGTAAGGTTAGTGAGTTGTGGGCAGGCTATTTTGGCGCTGGAAACATGCTGACAGTTATGGGATGCCCCCAGCACAACTTTGGGCTGTGTTGTTTGTTGACGCAAGTGACTCATTTCACTTCATGTTTTGATGTACATCTGACAAATAAAGCTAATCTTTAAGAAGAAAAGTGCTGCATTTTTGAGATGACATAAACAATGGATTGTTTGCTTCAAAAGAGTATTCAGAAACAGAGGGACTTGAAATACAAGGCCAGGATTATATTAAGATGTGATGCTTTCTGTGGTGCATCGATAACAATCATCATGGTAGTGTAGCGGTTAGCGTGGTGCTATTACAGATCGGGGCATTGGAGTTTGGAGGTCAGCTCTGGCGTCCTCTCGAACCAAGCTTGTTATAAAGGTGGCACAGTAACATCAGAATTGGTTTATTATCACTGACATATATTGTGAAATTTATTTTATATAATATCTCAAATTTAATAAGTAGTGAAAAATAGAGAGGTTCGTTGGGTTCATTGTCCATTCAGAAATCTTTTGGTGTAAGGGTAGGAGCTGTTCCTGAAATGTTGAGTGTTTGATTTCAAACTCCTGTACCTCCTTTCTGATGGTAGTAACGTGAAGAGGGTAGGTCCTGGGAGGTGGGGGTCCTGAATGACGGATGCTGCCTTTCTGAGGCATCGCCCTTTGAAGATGTTCTTGATCGTAGGGAGACTTGTGTCAGTGATGGAGTTGGCGTAGTTTACAACTCTGTTGCTTTTTCCAATCCTATGCAGTGGCCCCTCCCATAACAGATGGCAATTCAACCAGTTAGAATGATCTCCGTGGTATATCTGTAGAAATTTGCTGGAGTCTTTGGTGACAGAATAGATCTCTACAAACTCCTAATAGCTGCTGATGTGGTTCTTACTAATTGCATCAATATATTGGGCCCAGGATAGATCTTCACAGATGTTGACACCCAGGAACTTGAAGTTGCTCATTCTTTACAATGTAGCATAGCACAACCCAGTGACTCAGGTTCAAGTCTGTCACTGTAAGGTGTTTGTATCTTCCTCCTCAGAGTCCTGACATCCAGCAGAGAAACAGACTGCATGACCCATTGATTCAGTGCCAACCAGCATTCACTCATACTAACCCTACTCTAATCCCAGTTTGTACCTCCCCCCCCACCACCCCATACTCCCTTTCACTTCTTCCAGATTCTGCCAATTTCCAGTCCACAGTTAACCGACAACTCACACATCGTTAGACCATGGGAGGAAACGCAGGGAGAACGTGCAGACTCCTCACAGAGAGCTTTGAGGTCAGATTGAACTCGGATTGCTGGGTCTGGGTCTGGGAATGGGAATCAGGCCACCAGGCCACCGATCAGGAAAAGCTCAGACTTAGCTGTGTACAAGAGTCTGAGATCCCACACCACCAGATTCAGGAACATTTTTTACCTTATAGCCATCAGGCACCTGAATCATTGAAGATAACTTCACTCACCTCAGTGCTTACAGTGGTGCTAGAAAGTTTGTGAATCTTGTAGAATTTTCTCTATTTCTGCATAAATATGACCCAAAATGTGATCAGATCTTCATGTAAGTCCTAAAACTACATGAGAACCCAATTAAATAAATAACACAAAAAGCATTACACTTGTTAATTTATTTACTGAGAAAAATGATCCAGTAGTACATGTACATGTGAGAAATAAATATAATTGAGGTGAGATAATGAGAGGCTGATGTGTTACAGGTCTTCTATCTGCATTTACTCTTTTTGTAAACCTTCATCCTAAGGACTGAAGAGTCCAGGCACCTTCACTGAGTTTGACCAACTTTGGTATTTAGGTGCTGTGTCACATTTGGGTTCCTCAAAGGTGCATGGTTTTGTTTCTCAACAGGCAGTCGTCCACCACAGAGCCACTTAATACGCAACACTGTAGTTTGACAGGATCTTTTGTCATTATGTAATGGCTCCAGTTCTTTGTTTCAGATGATTTCAAGCCAGCATCCATTGACACAACATGTGAAGGAGACCTTGAAGTGGGCAAAGGGGAACAAATCACGATCACCTTGCCAAACATAGAGGTAAGAACTTGAACAAATGTAGACAACTAGATGGCTAAGTTTCTTGAGATGGCTGCAAATATGAGCATGGAACTTGATACACTTCCATTTGGAATTCAGACAGTACGTAGGATGAGCAGTGTAGGTACATTACAAGATACAAAGGAAAGATTTCCTCTGACTGCATTTGGCAAACAACTTTGATTTCATTTTAAAGCATAGGACATTATAGCACAGTACAGGACCTTCGGCCCATGAAGTTGCACTGACCTGTTAACCCTCTCTTCCCCCACCTCCATTTTTCTATTATCCATGTGCTAATATAAACATTTCTTAAATGTCCCTAATGTATCTGCCTCTACCACCACCAGGGCATTCCATGCACCTACCACTCTCTGAGTATGTATGTATGTATGTACAAATAAATACATACATACCCCTGACATTCTCCCTATAATTATCCTCCTTATTTTCAAAACCCTTCTGAACCTCCTGGAAAAGGACTTGCATTTATTGAATATCTTGAACATCCCACCAGTGTGTCTCAAAATACTGTTGTGGTCACTTTTGCAGTGTAGAAAACATAGCAGTCAATTTGTGCGGTCAATTTCTTACGGGTGTCAATAATTTTAAAAATGTTTTAATAATGTTGAGAGAGACTAGGAATTGATTTCCCTGCCCTTCACAGTAACTGTTTTGACATTTAACAGTGAGAGCAGACAGAGCCTGATGTGAAAATAATAATATAAAAGAGGATGCCAAAAGTTTTCAGATATTTAAAAAGAAGAGTACAAGAGGCAAGAATGATATTGGACTGCTGGAAAATGACAGGGGGCAGAAGTGAGTGTAGCAGTGATTACTAAGGAGAACCTGCTTGAGAAGCTGAAAGGTTTACACCCCAGGTTTCTGAAAGAGGAAGCTGAAGAGATTGTGGAGGCATTAGTAATGACCTTTCAAGAATCACTAGATTCCGGAATGGTTCTGGAGGATGGGAAAATTGCAAATGTCACTCCACTCTTTAAGAAAGGAAGGAGGCAGAACAAAGGAAATTATAGGCCACTTAGCCTGACTTCAGTGGTTGGAAGATGTTGGAGTCCATTATTAAGGATGAGGTTTTGAGATGCTTGGCACATGCTAAAATAGGCAAGATTTCTTGCCTGACAAATTTGTTGGAATTGTTTGAGGAAATAAAAAGCAGGATAGACAAAGGAGAGTCAGTGGATGTTGTTTACTTAGATTTTCAGAAGGCCTTTGAGAAGTTGCTGCAAATGAAGCTACTCAAAGTAAGAACCCATGGTATTACAGGAAAAATATTAGCATTGATAGCAGATTGGCTGATTGGCAGGAGGCAAAGAGTGGGAATAAAGAGAATAAAGATTCTGATCTGATTTTCTGGTTGGCTGCCGGTGACTAGTGGTGCTTTGAAAGGTTTGGTGTTGGGACCACATCTTTTCACGTATTATGTCAATGATTTGGATGATGGAATTGGTGGCTTTGTGGCCAAATTTGTGGATGATACAGCAATTCTAGGTGGAGGGGCAGATGGTGTTGAGGAAGCAGGGAGTCTGCAGAAAGACTTAGATTGGGAGAATGGGCAAAGAAGTGAAAGATGGAATATAGTGTGGGAAAGTGTATTGTGCACTTTGATAGAAGGAATAAAGGCATAAATTATTTTCTAACTGGGGAGAAAATTCAAAAATCAGAGGTGCAAAATAACTTGGGAGATCTCTTGCAAGATTTCCTAAAGGTTAACTTGCAGATTGAGTTGGTGAGGAAGGCAAATGCAATGTGTGTGTATATATGTATAATATATACACACACACACACACTACAATAGAGTCGTTTAAGAGGCTCCTGGATAGGTACATGGAGCTTAGAAAAATAGAGGGCAACGGGTAACCTGAGGTAATTTCTAAAGTAAGTACATGTTTGGCACAGCATTGTGGGCCGAAGGACCTGTATTGTGCTGTAGGTTTTCTATGTTTCTATATATTTAAAGTGGAGGTTGATAGTTTCTTGATTAGTCCAGGCATCAAAGGTCTACAGGGTGAAGGTAGGAGAATGAGGTATGAGAGAGATAATAAATCAGCCATGATGGGATGGCAGAGCAGATGCGATGGGCTGAATAGCCCAGTTCTTTTCCTGTGACTTATGGTCTTATGGCAAAATAGCATCTCTAACAGTGTAACACTCCTACAGGGATGCACTGAAATGATCTTTATGAAAGAGTTTGCAGAGGTTTACTTGAATCTGGAATCTTGTGACCAATCTGAGAGTTCATATAGTGAGTTACAGCTAATTCGTGGCTTTCCAGGATGCTACAATAATTAGCCCATCATATCTGTCTATGGTCTTTCTGTTATCAGCTTAATCTTGCTGCTGTATTTTTTCCTGATAGCCTTGGAATTAATTTTTTCCTTTAAGGGTACAGTTTGCAGCAGAAAACAAGCTGTTGGAGGGACTCTGGTCAGGTAGCAACTGCAGAGCAGAAGAATGGTTGACGTTTTGAATTGAGTCCCTGCATCAGAGTCTTGACCTGAAGCACTAGCCTTCACAGATGCTACCTGACCCGCTGAGTTCCTCCAGCAGTTTGTTTATTTCACGGTCCAGGTTAAGGCATCAGCAGTCTCTTGTGTCTCCAAGTATATAGATCAAATCCTTTATAGTAAAGCCACCGCTGGAACTGCAGAGAGTCATGGACACAACTCAGTGTATTTGGAAACGAGCCTTCCCTCTATGGACTCTGTCTATACTTCACGCTGCCTTATAAAGCGGTCAGCATTATCAAAGTCCCCTCACTGAAAATTTTCTCCTCTCCCCTCTCCCATCAGGCAGAAGATACAAAAGTCTGAAAGCACTTACCAGCAGGCTCAAGGATAGCTTCTAACCCACTGTTATCAGACTCGTGAGCGGACCTCTTGTATGATAAGATGAGCTCTTGACCTCACAATCTACCTTATTATGATCTAGTATTTTGTTGTTTACCTGCACAGCACTTTTTGTGGTACCTTTTACACCTTATTGTACATTGTTACTGTTTTACCTTATTATACCTCAATGCACTGTGTAATGATTTGATCTTATGACCAGAGTGCAAGACCAGCTTTTGACATACCTCAGTACCTGTGACCATGAAACCAAAACCCTCTTAAGCAGTGCTGTCCAGGCCATAATGCATATCAACACTGGCCTTAATTTCCTTTGCTTTTCAAACCAGAATTTCTGATTTTTTTGTTTGGACAGGGATCAACACCACCCATGTCAGTATTTAAGGGCTCAAAGAGACCATACCACAAAGAGTGTATTCTCATTGTAAATCACGACACTGGGGAATATCGGCTTGAAAAGCTCAGCAGCAACATCACAGTGAAGAAAACCAGGTGGGTGATCCATGCCGACTGTGTTACTGTGATGAGGGCAATGCGCACTGCATTGTATTGCACACCGCTTTGGTACATCAGTGGACAGCACAGTGGCGTAGCGGTTCGCGCAATCACTTTACAGCAGTAACGATCTCTGACTGAGATTTGGTCCCTGCTGCCGGTAAGGAAGTTTGTATGTTGTCATCATTACCCTGTGGATTTCCTTCGGGTGCTCTGATTTTCTCCCATATTTCAGAATGGACAGGCTGAACAGCATAATTCTGCTCCTGTCGTATAGTCTTAGTGAATTGTAGGCGTGGTATGTTGGTGGTTGAAGCATGGCGAATCTTGCGGGCTACCTCCAGCTCATTGTAAACAACGACACATTTCACTATATGGTTCAATGTACATGTGACAAATAAATCTTCAAAATCTGAAGTGTGTACTACAAACCCCTATGGTACTACAGGCGCTGCTGAGCCTTCCCTGCTATCAAAGAGGTGTTGGTGGTCCAAGAGGGCTCTTCTGTGATGTTCACTCCCAAGAACTTAAAACTGGAGACCCTTTCCACTACTACACCACTTGTGAGTAGTGGAACTTGTTCATACCTTCTTGATTTCCAGAAACCAATAATTATTTCTTTGTTCTGATGTTGAGTGAAAGGTTATGGTTATTACAACATTCAGCCAGTTTCTGCACCTCCTCTCCGGATGCTGTTTTGTTGTTATGTGTAATTATCCAGTCATTGTGGATAATTCTGCAGATTTGAGGATGGAGTTGGATGAGTAAGAGTGAAAATGAGTAGGGTCAGGGAGATTGATGTGCTCCTGCCTAGTCTGACTGTCTGGGTGTGATCAGTAAGAAAGTCCAGAATCCAGTTGCAAATTGGTGTGTTGAGTCTCAGACTGTGTAGTTTAATGGTTAACTTGTTGTGGGGAGTATGGTGTTGAAGGCAGAACTGTAGTCAATTAAAAAGCATTCTGGTGTAGGAGTCCTTATGCTCCAGGTATCCAGTAGAATGTGGAGACCGAAGGAGATGGCATCTTCGGTCGATCTGTTGGCCTTGTAGAGTAGCAGGGATGGCGATGTTAATGAGGGACATAACCAGTCTCTCCTGGCACGACGGCCATGGGGGTGAATACAGCTGGTCTGTGGTCGCTGAGGCATGTTACCGATGACTGACTGTTTTGGGATTGGTACGATGGTTTTGAAACATGCAGGGACCACAGCGAGGGTGAGGGAGAGAGTATAGATCCTCTGCGTGCTGATCAGCTCTGTCCCTGGCACAGCACCCATGTGCACTGTTGGGCAATTTGGGCAATTGGTGACCTTTTTTAGTTGTCACAAAGTGATAGGTTTGGAAAAGGAGATGGTCCTGTGAGGTTAGGTGATTTGAGGCTGATCAAAGAGTTGGAGATACCTTGGTCGTTATGGATAAGCCAAGGAGACTGTTTCTGTGGTAAATAACTCTGAGAGGCTGGAACAGGAGATGCTGTTTACTTTTTACTAAGCTCCATGTACCTATCTAAAAGTCTCTTAAAAGACCCTATTGTATCCGCCTCCACCACTGTTGCCAGCAGCCCATTCCACGCACTCTGAGTAAAAATCTTACCCCTGACATCTCCTCTGTACCTACTCCCCAGCACCTTAAACTTGTGTCGTCTTGTGGCAACCATTTCAGCCCTGGGAAAAAGCCTCTGACTATCTACACGATCAACGCCTCTCATCATTTTATACACCTCTGTCAGGTCACCTCTCATCCTTTGTCTCTCCAAGGTGAAAAGGCCGGGTTCACTCAACCTGTTTTCATAAGGCATGCTCCTCAATCCAGGCAACATCCTTGTAAATCTCCTCTGCACCCTTTCTATGGCTTCCACATCCTTCCTGTAGTGAGGCGACCAGAACTGAGCACAGTACTCCAAGTGGGGTCTGACCAGGGTCCTATATAGCTGCAACATTGCCTCTCGACTCCTAAATTCAATTCCAATTCAATTGATGAAGACCAATACACCATATGCCTTCTTAACCAGAGAGTCAATCTGTGCAGCTGCTTTGAGTGTCCTATGGACTCGGACCCTAAGATAGAAACATAGAAACATAGAAAATAGGTGCAGGAGTAGGCCATTCGGCCCTTCGAGCCTGCACCGCCATTTATTATGATCATGGCTGATCATCCAACTCAGAACCCAGCCTTCCCTCCATACCCCCTGACCCCTGTAGCCACAAGGGCCATATCTAACTTCCTTTTAAACATAGCTAATGAACTGGCCTCAACAGTTTGCTGTGGCAGAGAATTCCACAGATTCACCACTCTCTGTGTGAAGAAGTTTTTCCTAACCTCGGTCCTAAAAGGCTTCCCCTCTATCCTCAAACTGTGACCCCTCGTTCTAGACCTCCCCAACATCGGGAACAATCTTCCTGCATCTAGCCTGTCCAATCCCTTTAGGATCTTATACGTTTCAATCAGATCCCCCCTCAATCTTCTAAATTCCAACGAGTACAAGCCCAGTTCATCCAGTCTTTCTTCATATGAAAGACCTGCCATCCCAGGAATCAATCTGGTGAACCTTCTTTGTACTCCCTCTATGGCAAAGATGTCTTTCCTCAGATTAGGGGACCAAAACTGCACACAATACTCCAGGTGTGGTCTCACCAAGGCCTTGTACAACTGCAGTAGTACCTCCCTGCTCCTGTACTCGAATCCTCTCGCTATAAATGCCAGCATACCGTTCGCCTTTTTCACCGCCTGCTGTACCTGCATGCCCACTTTCAATGACTGGTGTATAATGACACCCAGGTCTCGTTGCACCTCCCCTTTCCCTCTGATCCTCCAGACTGCCAAGTGTCTTACCATTAATATTATATTCGGCCATCATATTTGACCTACAAAAATGAACCACTTCACACTTATCTGGGTTGAACTCTATCTGCCACTTCTCAGCCAGGTTTTGCATCCTATCAGTGTCCCGCTGTAACCTCTGACAGCCCTCCACACTGTTGACAGCCCTCCACACTATTCACAACACCTCCAACCTTTCAAGTACTTCTTCAAGCACTGTAGCTTTCTGTGTCCATGTGTTCATTTTGTCTTGTATCCTTACTTCATCTCCTTGGTGCAGTTCAGGTAATGGACGAGAACATCTGTCAAAGTATATTTTCTGCTTTGCTTTGTGTTCATCTTTCCATCTTTTCACTTGTTCACCTCCCTCTGTTCTCAGAAGGCTCTCATCTATTGGCAGATTGGATCTCAAACAGCGTCCCATCAAGAGCTGAGCAGGTGAAAATCCACATTCAACTGGAGTACTGCGATAGGCTAACAAAGCTTTATAAAAATCACCTCCACTGTCTTTTGCTTTGTGCATCAGTTTCTTGATAATTCCCTACCGACTTCTCAACTAACCCATTGGACTGAGGGGAAAATGGACTAGATGTTGAATGGACAAAGCCCCATTCATGAGCAAAATGTCTCATGCATTCACCAGTGAATTGTGGACCATTGCCTGTGAAAACTTCATCAGGTACACCATGTCTGGAAAAAACTGATTTCATGCATGTAATTGCAATCTCTGCTGTTGTTGTGCTCAGACCACACACTTCAGGATACAATGAGTAGTAATCTGTTATGAATAGATAATCTTTGTTGTCAGTTACAAAAAGATCAATGCCTACCTTCTGATAAGGTCTCTGAGGACTAGGATGTGGATGCAGTGGCTCCTTAGGGTTGCTAGGTTGGTATTTAAGGCATATTTGACAAGAAGACACCAATTCTGCAATTTCTTGATTCATCCTGGGCCAAAACATCACTTCCTGCGCCCTTCTCTTACATTTTTTAATACCTAAGTGGCCTTCATGAATTTTCCCAAGCATTTCTTTTTGGAGACTTTTAGGAATCACAATTCTGCTACCTTTGTACAATATCCCATCACAACAGAAAGTTCTGATCTGTGGTTCCAATATCCTTGTACTTCTAAGGTACCATCATGCTTATTATCTGGCCCTCCGTCCATCACCACTTGTATTACCTGACTGAGAATTTTGTCCTTCTCTGTCTGAAGACGCAGCAATTCCAACTTTTCAGCAGAAACAGGTACAGTCTCTGTGATCATATCAACAAATGCCTGAACATCAACAGTGCCCCTACGGCTGTCTTTTGTTGTTGGATCCACAGCTGTGGAAAGTGTATCAGCCGTGTACATGAATTTTCCAGGTGTGTATGACACATTCAATACATATCTTTGCAATTTGATCATCATTCGCTGAATTCGCAAAGGACAGTCACTTAAAGGTTTGTGAAACAATGCAAACAGAGGCTTATGATCACTTTCAACATCAATAGATTGCCCTGACACAAACTGATGAAATCTCTCATAAGCAAACATAATGCTGAGCATTTCTTTTTTGGTTTGGGCATACCTTGTTTCTGGATCAGATAATGACCCAAATGCCTATGCCATGGTAGCCATTCCTTATCATGTTTCTGGAGTAATACTGCCCCTAAGCCTGCTTGAGATGCATCACATGAGATTTTGATGGGTCTCTCAGCATCATAAAATTTCAACACAGGTTCTTTAGTGAGTGCTTTCTTGAGATTTTGCCATGCCTCCTTCTGTTCATGATTCCAGCTCCATTCGATGTTCTTTTCTGTTCGCTGCCTCAATGGAGCAAGCTTTCCGAAAGATTGGGTATGGATTTTTCCATGTAGTTGACCATTCCCATGAACCTTTGAACATCCTTTTTACATTGTGGTCTTGGCATGTTCTCAATAGCAGAAACCTTCAATGGATCAGGACGCACACCCTGATTGCTGATGATATCACCCACAAAGGTAAGTTCAGACACTCCTAGCTGACATTTGTCTTTATTCAACTTCAGCTTTGCCTTGAGTGTTGCCTCAAAGACTTGTCCTCAATGTGCTCATATAGCATGTGAATGGTTTTATGGTACACTTCAGGAGCAAATGGAAGCCTAAGAAAACAGTATCTGGCAAAAGGAGTGTTAAAGGTACACAACTTTGAACTCGGTTCATCTAGTTTAAGTTGCCAGAATCAAGGGGATACATCTAATTTACTAAAGTACTTTGCATTAGCAAACTGTGACATAATTTCTTCACGAGTAGGCAATTTGAAATGCTCTCTTTTAATGGCTCGATTCAAGTCTCTTGGACCTAAGCAAATCCTTAGTTTTCTATTTTACTTATCAACGATGACAAGCGAATTGACCGATTCAGCCAGTTCATCAATTTTTTTTTGTGACTCTTAGCCATTCCATTCTGTCAAGCTCTATTTTCAGTTGATGACATAATGCGAAAGGCACTTTTCTACATGGATGTACTACGGGTGGCACTGTGTTGTCAGTTTTAATCGTGTGCTCTTCTGGAAGACAACCAAGCCCTTGAACAAGTCCTCATACTCTTTCATCGAGTCACTATATTCTGACGCTGTGTCACTGTCCAGGACTAATCTCTTTTCACCAAATTCAGTCTCTCACAGGCAGATAAACCCAGAATTGACTGTACATTCCTTGGCACCACCACAAATGAAAGCGTGTGCACAATATTCTTGTGTGATACTTTTGCCACACATGTTCCTTTAACTGGAATGTCTGCACCTGAATACCCAGTCACTTTTATATTTGTCTCATGTAACTTTGGTCTTAGCTTTAATGCTTTAAAGTCAGATTCTGCAAGAACATTTACTTGTGCTCCAGTATCAAGTTTAAACAGAATATTGTTTTGATTCACTTGCGATGGAATAGTCCAGTCATTCTTACTTTGTTTGTTTTCACAAAGCACATCTATATAAAACTCCTCAAGTTCATTTTCAAGCACTGCATTTACTTGTTTTATTTTCTTTCTACTTCTGCAACAGCGTGAAAAATGATTACTCTTACCGCAGTCATTGCACATTTTCCTATACGCTAGACACTGTTTTGGCTGATGCTGCCACCCACAGCAATCACATAGCTTTTTTTTTCTCTCATATGACGTCTTGCTCTCTGTCGTTTTTGTTGTCGTTCTATTATTTTTTCTAATATGTTTGTGCTTCCTCACAGCATCTACGTTGCAGTTCTGAATGAAAAGTTCTTTAGCCTGTGACGTCACAGTTTCTGAAGCTTTGCAGGGCATAAAGGTTTTTCCAAGTCTAAGTCTTGTTCTCTTAACAGTCTTTCTCTCAGACCTTTATCCAGAATGCCACAAACAATTCTGTCTTTAATGAGAGAGTCTGTCAGTTGTCCAAACTCGCATGTTTTACTCCGGTGTCTCAACTCAGTAACATATTGATCAGTAGTTTCACCAGCTCTCTGCGTACATGTAGAAAACCTATGCTACTTGTATATCACATTTCGCTTCGATACACAAAATGCTTATTTGTATATCGATTTTAACTTTAAATTATCTCCATTTTCAAAAATAAAATGATTATATACCTCAATTGCGTCATCACCTATTACATGGAATAGAAATGCAGCTTTCGTTTTTTCCGGTTTTCGATCCGCATTGATCGCCGATAAATACAATTCAAAATGTTGCTTAACTTTTCTCCAGTTCTCAGCTACGTTCCCAGACAATTGAAGTGTCGATGGAGGCTACAAAACTTCCATTTGTAAAACTGTTAGCAACACCAAAACAGTTCAAACTCTTTGTTTTTTCAGAAAATTATCTTTGATTTTCCCATGTTAGGAAACATATTATTCTTCCAGACCAACTTCTGACATCATGTGGTGTTTTTTATATTCATACGAACTGTGGGTTACTAATAAAGAACCATCTTCTGGAAGAAATAGAACTTTTATTTAACTTCAGCCACAACGATTTTACAATATCTTGTTTCTTGATCTTTCTATCATTCCTGCGCATGCTTAGAACTCTCTCCAATCACGTTCTTACATGTCATATCAGCACAGTTGTCATGGACCGCTCAGAAATCTGATCGTAGAAGGAAAGCTGTTTCTAAAGTGTTGAGTGTGGGTCTTCAGGCTCCTGTACCTCATCCCTGATGCTAGCGATGAGGAGAGGCCACATCCTAGGTGATGAGGGTCCTTAGTGAAGGACACCGCCATCTTGTGGCGCCACCTTCTGAAGATATCCTTCAGGGTTGTGCCCCATGTTGCAGCTCACTGAATCTGCAACGCTCTGCAGCCTCTTCTGATTCTGTGTATCGGCACCTCCATACCAGCCAGTCAAAGTGCTCTCCACCGTACATCTGTAGAAAATTGCTGGAGTCTTTGACATACCAAATCTCTGCCTTTAGATTCAGATTCATTGATTTATCATACCTACATTGAAACGTACTGTGAACATACAGAAAATGCATCGTTTAAACATTCAACACAACCTAAGGATATGCCGCAGGGCAGTCTGCAAGTGTCACTGGCACTAGCAAAGCATGCCGATAGTGTTCAGCAGGATAGCAGCAACTAAACAGCTGCAAAACAAGCCTCTCACCCAGCCACACAATCGGTCATTCCTCCAACATGGACGGAAGAAAACAGAAGGTCTGTGCAGGAAGGAAGATCAATTTTAGTGTAGATTGAAAGATTGGCACATTGTGGGCTGAAGGACCTGGACTCTGCTGGACTGTTCCGTGTGTATTGAACTTGCTTTCCAAGACTCCAGAAATGAGTGTCCTTGCCACCTTCACCAGTAAATGCAATGAATAGAAAGTTTTTATGAAATTTTCTTGATCTCCTCAACTATTTTTTAACATTTCAACCCACACTTTAAGGTGGGTGTTAAATTTAAACCTTAGTAACTTCCTAACAAATTTCTACCAATCTTGTTGAAATTTTCAATTGACCCTCAACCATTATCATTTTTTTGGAAATAAGTACTCAGGATTTCCACATACCTTATATGGAGAAGTAGGAGGTGATGTCTCACTCCCACATATCATGCATGATTTTATACTGAATGAAAATGCCTGCAAAAGGTAGTGGATAAAGCTCAGTACATCACAAGAAAAGTCCTTACCACCATTGAGCACATCTTCAAGGAGTGGTGTTGCAGGAAGATGTCATCAGGGACCTCTAGCATCCAGGTCATTCTTTCTTCTCGCTGCTGCCATCGGGAGAGAGGTACAGGAGCCTTAGCTTCAGGAACATGCCACGAGGTTCAGGAGCAGTTATTACCCCATCAGGCTTCTGAACCAGAAATGGATAACCACAACCTATGAGCTCCCTTCTAAGGGCTCTACAACTCGTGTTCTCAATTTTTATTAATTTTTTATTATTTTTTTTTTTCTTTTTGTATTTGCACTTTTTGTTTACTTCTGCCCATTGACTCTTACTCTGTCTTTGTGTGCAGTCTTTCATTGATTCTATTGTTTATTTGTATTTACTGTGAATGCCAGCAAAAATCTCAGGGTATGGTGACATGTATGTACTTTAATAATATATTTACTTTGAACAATGAATATGTTTCATGAAGCTGTGACCTCAAACACAAAGCAGGACAAAGGCAGCCAGTATATGAAATCCACTACTAGCACCATTATCAGGTCATATAACCATATAACAATTACAGCATGGTAACAGGCCATCTCGGCCCTTCTAGTCTGTGCTGCACTCTTACTTTCACCTAGTCCCACCGACCTGCACTCAGCCCATAACCCTCCATTCCTTTCCTGTCCATATATCTATCCAATTTAACTTTAAACGACAACATTGAACCTGCCTCAACCACTTCTGCTGGAAGCTTGTTCCACACAGTTACCACTCTCTGAGTAAAGAAGGTCTCCCTCATGTTACCCCTAAACTATTGTACTTTAACTCTCAATTCATGTCCTCTTGTTTGAGTTTCCCCCACTCTCAATGGAAAAAGCCTATCCACATCAACTCTATCTATCCCCCTCATAATTTTAAATACCTCTATCAAGTCCCCCCTCAACCTTCTACGCTCCAAAGAATAAAGACCTAACTTGTTCAACCTTTCTCTGTAACTTAGGAGATGAAACCCAGGCAACATTTTAGTAAATCTCCTCTGTACTCTCTCAATTTTATTGACATCTTTCCTATAATTCGGTGACCAGAACTGTACACAATACTCCAAATTTGACCTCACCAATGCCTTATACAATTTCAACATTACATCCCAACTCCTATACTCAATGCTCTGATTAATAAAGGCCAGCATACCAAAAGCTTTCTTCACCACCCTATCCACATGAGATTCCACCTTCAAGGAACTATGCACCATTATTCCTCGATCCCTCTGTTCTACAGCATTCTTCAATGCCCTACCATTTACCATGTATGTCCTATTTTGATTAGTCCTACCAAAATGTAGCACCTCATATTGTTCAGCATTAAACTCCATCTGCCATCTTCAGCCCACTCTTCTAACTGGCCTAAATCTCTCTGCAAGCTTTGAAAACCTACTTCATTATCCACAACGCCACCTATCTGAGTATCATCTGCATACTTAACCCATCCAATTTACCACCCCATCATCCAGATCATTAATATTTAGATTTAGATTATGAAGACATGCAGTCCTCTTTTATTGTCATTTCGTAATGCATGCATTAAGAAATGATACCATATTTCCTCCGGTGTGGTATCACAAAACACAGGACAGACCAAGACTGAAAAAACTAACAAAACCACATAATTATAACATATAGTTACAACAGTGCAACAATACCTTAACTTGATGAAGTTAAGGTATACCTTAACATGAGCACAGTAAAAAGTTCAAAGTCTCTCAAATGTCCCACGTCTCACGCAGACGGGAGAAGGAAGAAAAACTCTTCCTGCCATGCTGACCACAGTCCGACTCTGAGTCATCCGAGAACTTCGAGCCGCTGATCAGCTCTCCGACACCGAGTACTGAGCACCATCTCTGTCTGAAAGATTCGACCTCAATCTAAGGTCGCCAACAGCAGGCAAAGCCGAGGATTTTGATGCCTTCCCTCCGGAAGATTCCCAACCGCGCAGTAACAACAGCAGCGAACTGGCATTTCAGAAATTTCTCCAGATGTTCCTCTGTGCTTTCACATTCGTCTCCATCAAATCAGAATTGTCCACGGCCCCTATTTAATGGATAAGATATCATTTTTCACCGGAGGGCTGCGCACGTGCAGCGCGCTGCTTTCTCTCCTCCCACCTAACATATATGATAAACAACATTGGACCCAGTACAGATCCCTGAGGCACACCGCTACACACCGTCCTCCAATCTGACACACAGTTATCCACCACTACTCTCTGGTGTCTCTCACCCAGCCACTGCTGAATCCATTTTACTACTTCGATATTAATGCCTAACGATTGAACCGTCCTAACTAACTTTCCGTGTGGAACCTTGTCAAAGGCCTTACTGAAGTCCATATAGATAACATCCACTGCTTTACCCTCGTCAACTTTCCTAGTAACCTCATCAAAAAATTCAATAAGATTTGTCAAACATGACCTTCCACGCACAAATCCATGTTGACTGTTCCTAATCAGACCCTGCCTATCCAGATAATTATATATACCATCTCTAAGAATACTTTCCATCAATTTACCCACCACTGACGTCAAACTCACAGGCTGATAATTGCTAGGTTTACTCTTAGGACCCTTTTTAAACAATGGAGCCACGAGCAATACGCCAATCCTCCGGCACCATTCCCGTTTCTAATGACATTTGAAATATTTCTGTCAGAGCCCCTGCTATTTCCACACTAACTTCCCTCAAGGTCCTAGGGAATATCTTATCCGGACCCAGTGCCTTATCCACTTTTATATTCCTTAAAAGCACCAGTACTTCCTCTTCTTTAATCATCATAACTACCCTTCTTGTTTCCTTTACCTTACACGATTCGATATCCTTCTCCTTAGTGAATACCAAAGAAAAGAAATTATTCAAAATCTCCCCCATCTCTTTTGATTCCGCATATAGCCGTCCACTCTGATTCTTTAAGGGAACAATTTTATCCTTCACTATCCTTTTGCTATTTGGATTTATTTTCACCTTACTTACCAAAGCAGCCTCGTATCTTCTTTTAGCTTTTCTAATTTCTTTCTTAAGATTCTTTTTACACTCTTTACACTCTTTATACTCCTCGAACACCTCCTTAACTCCAAGCTGCCTATATTTGTTGTAGATCCCTCTCTCTTTCCGAACCAAGTTTCCAATATCCCTTGAAAACCATGGCTCTCTCAGACTTTTAACCTTTCCTTTCAACCTAACAGGAACATAAAGATCCTGTACCCTCAAAATTTCACCTTTAAATCACCTCCATTTCTCTTATTACATCCTTCCCATAAAACAAATTGTCCCAATCCACTCCTTCTAAGTCCTTTCCCATCTCCTCAAAGTTTCTCCAATCTTTCTCCAATAGCCTTTCTCCAATCAAAAATCTCAACCCTGGGTCCATTCCTATCCTTCTCCATAATTATATTGAAACTAATGCTATTGTGATCACTGGACCCGAAGTGCTCCCCAACACATACCTCCGTCACTTGCCCTATCTCATTCCCTAACAGGAGATCCAACACTGCCCCTTCTCTAGTTGGTACCTCCATGCATTGCTGCAAAAAACTATCTTGCACACATTTGACAAATTCCAAACCATCCAGCCCTTTTACAGAATGGGCTTCCCAGTCTATGTGTGGAAAATTAAAATCTCCCACAATCAGAACCTTGTGCTTACCACAAATACCTGCTATCTCCTTACAAATTTGCTCCTCCAGTTCTCGGTGCCCATTAGGTGGTCTATAATACACCCCTATAAGCATCACTACACCTTTCCCATTCCTCAATTCCACCCAAATAGCCTCCCTAGACGAGTCCACTAATCTATCCTGCCAGAGCACCGCTGTTATATTTTCTCTGACAAGCAATGCAACACCTCCCCCTCTTGCCCCTCCTATTCTATCATACCTGAAGCAACGAAATCCTGGAATATTTAGTTGCCACCCCACCTGCAACCATGTTTCACTAATAGCAACAACATCATATTTCCAAGTATCAAACCATGCTCTAAGCTCATCCACCTTTCTTACAATGCTCCTAGCATTAAAATGGATGCATTTAAGAAACTCTCTACCTCTTACTCTCTGTTTATCATTAATGGAACAAACAACTTTGTTATCTTTTTCTTCCTTCTCCCCTACATCTTCAGTCTGAGTGCTCCTGATCTCTGTCCCCTGCCTATCCTCCCTCACACACTGTCTACTAGCTTTCTCTATTTGTGAACTAACCTCCTCTCTCCTAGTCTCTTCAATTTGATTCCCACCCTCCAACCATTCTAGTTTAAAGTCACCTCAATAGCCTTCGCAAATCTCCCTGCCAGGATATTGGTCCCCCTAGGATTCAAGTGCAACCCATCCTTTTTGTACAGGTCACACCGGCGCCAAAAGAGGTCCCAATGATCCAAAAATTTGAATCCCTGCCCCTGCTTCAATCCTTCAGCCACGCATTTATCCTCCACCTCATTGCATTCCTACTCTCACTGTTGCGTGGCACAGACAGTAATCCTGAGATTACCACCTTTGTGGTCCTTTTTCTCAACTCCCTTCCTAACTCCCTATATTCTCCTTTCAGGACCTCTCCCCTTTTTCTACCTATGTCATTGGTACCTATATGTACCACGACCTCTGGCTCCTCTCCCTCCCACTTCAGGTCATCTTTGTTGTAAAGTATTCAGCTTGGAAATGCCCTTCCTAAAGTGCATGAAGAAATTAAAAAATTGCAAATGTGTATTAGAAAATACAAGCCCTTCACATCTTGTTTTTAAACCTTACTTTTATTGTTTTGCCAATAACAGGATAAAAACAAATAGACAGGCAGGGTCATCATAGGTGAAGTAAAATCCGTATCTTATAATAGAAAAAATGAATAGTGAAATGGGTTACATTGCTGTATCAAGGTTAACCAAACTCTTATGTCCATAACTGTCCTTCAAAGTCTGAGGGGAACTTAAGATCCATAACTCTAAAGTCCATTCTGCAGGTTCCCTCATAAGAAGAAATAAAACAAAATTCTTCAAACCAAATAAATGTACAGCGAAGAAGTCATTTCAAGCTCAAATAAAATGTCCAATTTTTCCGGTATCTTTCAAATTTTTTAGTGGCATGTCTCAAAGAGAAAGTCAATTGTTCCATAACATAAATTTCTTGAACTATTTCTATCCATTCCTGGACTGTAGGAGACTCTTTGCTTAGCCATTTCCTGGTAATCGCTTTCTTACTGGCTGCTAGTAGTATTTGTAACAAATATCTTTCATGTTTTTTGAGCCCATTTGGTACATTACCCAAATAAATAACATTAAAGTCAAAATTAATCTCTGGGCTGATTATTGACCTTATTTCTGTTACCACATCTAACCAATAAGACAAAATCTTTGGACACTCCCAGAAAATATGAAAATGATCAGCCAACGTATTATCCCACTTTCTCCAACATTGACCTTGTTCAGGTCTGTTGCTTTGTAACTTCATTATTTTTGGCATTATGAAAAATATTCAGGTATTCTTCCAGGTGAATTCCCTCCATGGACCTGAGCTTGAAGTAGTCGAACGTGTTCTGCATATGTTTAACCAATCATCTTCTGTCAATTTTACGTTGGCTTCTTTCTCCCATTTTGATTTAACGTACATTGTGGAGAGACCCCTGTTAGATTGCAAAATCAAGTAAAACCTGGTTATCAGTTTCTTTTTAATATTACCTTCATACACATCAATGAATATATTAATCAGACTTAACCTTTCTCTCCCATAGTTTTAATATTATTATTAAAATATTGTCTTAGTTGAAGATATCTGAAGAACCTTCACATCCCCTTTGAAATGACTCCCTTTCACCTTAAATCCATGCACTCTGGTTTTAGAAATGTCAACCCTTAGAAAAAGATGTTACCTGTCTACTCTATTTATGTCTCATAATCTTATAAACCTCTACCAATCTCCCCTCTGCCTCAATTGCTCCAGAGAAAACAACCCAAGTTTGTCCAACCTCTCGTTATAGCACAATTCCTCTAATCTAGGCAATGTCCTGGTAAACCTTTCATACACCCTCTCCAAAGCCTTGAAATCCTTCCTATAATGGGGCGACCAGAACTGCATGCAGTACTCCAGATATGACCAAACTAGAACTTTATAAAACCGCAGTATAACTTCCTGACTCTTGAACTCAATACCTCGACTAATAAAGACAAGCATTTCATATGTCTTCTTAACCACCCTATCAATGTGTAGTCGCTTTCAGGGAGCTCCTACATTTTAATGGTCTTATACTGTTATGGCCTAAGCCCCAATCTCCTGCCTTCCCATATCCCTTCACACCCTGACCAATCAAGAATCTATCAACCACTGCCTTAAGTATATCCAATGACTTCACCTGCACAGACACCCGTGACAACAGATTCCACAGATTCACCACTCTCTGGCTAAAGAAATTCCTCCTCATCATCATTCTAAAATGATGCCCCTCTATTCTGAGGCTGTGATCTTTGGTCCTGGACTCCCCCACCTTCGGAAACATCCTCTCCACATTCACTCTATCGAGTCTCTTCACTGTTCAATGGGTTTCAATGAAGTCACCCCTCATTCTTCTGAATTTCAATGACTACAAGCCTAGAGCCATCATATGCACTTACTATCTTTATATGATAATCCCTTAAATTCCGGAATCATTTTTGCGAGCCTCCTTTAAACTTTCTCCAATGTTAACACATCCTTTCTTAGAGGGGGAGGGGCCCAAAATGCTCACAGTACTTCAAATTAAGGCCTTGCCAGTGCTTTATAAAATCTCAACATTACATCCTTGCTTTTATATTCTAGTCCTCTTGAAATGAATGTTTATATCACATTTGCCTTCCTCACCACTGACTCAATCTGCAATTAACCTTTAGGGAATCCTGCATAAGGGCTCCTAAGTTCCTTTCCACCTCAAAATTTTTAATTTTCTCTCTATTTGGAAAATAATGTACCATTTTATTTCTTTGACCAAAGTGCATAACCAGACACTTCTCAACACTATTCCATCTGCCACTTCTTGGCCCATTCTTCTTACCTAAGACCTTCTGTAGCCTCTCTATTTCCTCAAAACTACTTGCCCTTCCACTTATCTTTGTATCGTCCGTAAGCTTTCCTACAAAACCATCAATTCCATCATCCAAGTAGTTGACATATAACTTTAAAAGAATCAGTCCCAACATAGACCTCTGTGGAACACCCCTAGTCACTGGCAGTTAACCAGAAAAGGTTCCTTTTATTCCCACTTTTTGCCTCATGCCAATCAGCTACTGCTTTATCCGTGCTAGAATCTTTCCTGTAATATCATGGGCTTTTAGCTTGTTCAGCAGCCTTATGCGTGACACCTTGTCAAGGGCCTTCAGAAAATCTAAGTACACAACATCCGCCAATTCTCCTTTGTCTATCCGCTTGTTATTTCTTAAAAGAATTCCAAGGTTTGTCAGGCAAGATTTTCCCTTGAAAAAAACATGCTGACTTTGGCCTGTTTTATCATGTGCCTCCAAGTACCCCGAAACCTCATCCTTAACGATTGACTCCAACGTCTTCCCAACCACTGGGTCAGACTAACTGGCCTTTAATTTCCTTTCTTCTGCCTCTCTTCCTTCTTGAAGAGTGGAGTGACATTTGCAATTTTCCAGACCTCTGGAATCATGCCAGGATCAATTGGTTCTTTAAAGATCATTACTAATGCCTCCACAATCTCTTCAGCCACCTCTTTCAGAAACCTGGGGATTTTACCATCTGGTCCAGGAGACTTGTCTACCTTCAGACCTTTCAGTTTCCCTAGAACCTTCTCCCTAGTAATGGCAACTTCTCACCCTTCTGCCCCCTGACACTCTTGAACTTCTGGCATAATGCTAACATCTTCCTCAGTGAAGAATGATACTTTGACTTCTCATTAGCCATGTTTGTGTCATCTTTCCTTTAGAATACTTCTTCCCCTTTAGGATGTATATATCTTGTGCCTTCTGAATTGCTTCCAGAAATTCCAGCCATTGCTGCTCTGCTGTCATCCCTGTTGGTGTTCTTTCCCAAATTTTGGCTTCTCTCCAATGAGCTACTGATACATCTGACTTTAGCTTCTCCTTCTCAAATTGCAGAGTGAATTCAATTATATTATGATCATTGTCCCTAAAGGTTCCTTTACCTTAAACTCTCTAATCAATTTTGGCTCTTTGCACAACACCCAATCCAGAATAGCTGATCTCCTAGTAGGCTCAACCACGAGCTTCTCTAAAAAGCCATCCCATAGGCATTCTAGAAACTCCCCTCCCCCCCACCCCTTGGGATCCGGCACCAACCTGATTTTCCCAATCTACCTGTGTAATGAAGTCCCCCATGACTATTGTAACATTGCCCTTTCGGCATACTACTTCTATCTCCAGTTGTAACTTGTAGACCACATCTATACTACTGTTTGGGGGTCTGTATATAACTCCCATCAGGGTCTTTTTACCCTTGCGGTTCCTTAGCTCTACTCACAACGATTCAACACCTTCTGTCCCTATGTCACCTCTTTCTAATGATTTGATTTCATTTTTAACCAACAAGAGCCACACCAACTCCTCTACCTACCTACTTGCCTGTCCTTTCGATACAATGTGTGTCCTTGGACATGAAGCTCCCAGCTACACTCATCTTTCAGCCATGATTCAGTGATGCCCCCAACGTCATACATGCCAATTTGTAACTGTGCTACTAGTTCATATACCTTGTTTCGTAGTCTGAATCTATTCAAGTGTAACACCTTCAGTCCTGTATTCACCCTTTTTGATTATGTTTACCTTTTACATTGCAACTCATCCTGTTGACTGCGATTTTTGCGCGATTATCGGCCTCTCCTTGTTAGGAGTCTCACTACACACTGCCTCTGTTTGTAAAGCAACAACCTCATCCTCAGCCCTATCACTCCGGTTCCCATCCCCCTGCCAAATTAGCTTATACCCTCCAAACAACTGGCAAACCTGCTTACAACGATGTTGGTCCCTCTCGGGTTCAGGTATAATCCGTTTCTTTTGTATAGGTCATACCTTCCCCAGAATAGATCCCAATGATCCACGAATCTGAACCCCTGCCCCCTACACCAGTTCATCAGCCACACATTCATCTGCCAGATCATCCTATTCTTACCTTCACTGGCTCAAGGCACGGGCAGCAATCCAGAGATTACTTATCCTGGAGGTTCTGTTATTCAGCTTTCTACCTAGCTCCCCCAAATCTCTCTTCAGGACCTCCTCTCTTCCTCTCCCTTTGTCATTGGTGCCAATACGTACCAAGACTTCTGGCTGCTCACTCTTCCATTTTAGAATGCCAATGACCCAATCCAAGATATCCCTGGCACCTGGGAGTCAACATACCCCCCGGGGTCTCTCTTGTACCTGCAGAATCTCATCTCTGTTTCTCTGACTATGGAATCTCCTGTCACCTCCCTGTTCTTCTGAGCCACAGTACTAGACTCAGTGCCAGAGACCTGGTCACTGCGGCTCTCCGCTACCCCCAGTAGGTTGTCTCCCTCAATACTACCTAAAGTTGTATACTTATTATTGTGGGGAATGGCCACAGGTGTACTCTGCACTGGCTGTGCATTTCCCTTTTCCTGACAGTCACCCAGTTACCTGTTTCCTGCAACCTAGGAGTGACTGCCTCCCTGTAGCACCTGTCTATCACCTCCTCAGTCTCCCACATGAGCCGAAGGTCATTGAGCTGCTGCTCAGTTCAGCTGGTGCAGATGTGTTTATCCAGGAGACTGGAGTTCTCCCACATCTCATACATGGTACAAAACCATAGAATACTACAGCACAGTGAACAGGCCATTCGGCCCTTCTAGTCTGTGCCAAAACATTATTCTGCTAGTCCTATTGACCTGCATCCAGTCCCTAACCCTCCAGACCTCTCCCATCCATGTACCTATCCAATTTATTCTTAAAACTTAAGAGTGAGCCCGCATTTACCACGTCAGATGGCAGCTCGTTCCACACTCCCACCACTCTCTGAGTGAAGATGTTCCCCCTAAACCTTTCCCCTTTCGCCCTAAAGCCATGTCCTCTTGTATTTATCTCTCCTAATCTAAGTGCAAAGAGCCTATTCACATTTACTCTGTCTATACCCCTCATAATTTTGTAAACCTCTATCAAATCTCCCCTCATTCTTCTACGCTCCAAGGAATAAAGTCCTAACCTGTTCAATCTTTCCCTGTAACTCAATTCCTGAAGGCCCAGCAACATCCTAGTAAATCTTCTCTGCACTCTTTGAATCTTACTGATATCCTTCCTATAGTTAGGTGACCAGAACTGTACACAATACTCCAAATTTGGCCTCACCAATGTCTTATACAACCTCCCCATAACATTCCTGCCCTTGGAGCCATTCTCTCTACACTACTATGTCCTAACGGATGAGGAATAAAGAATTAAGAACAAAAAGAGAAACTTAGCAGATACTTCACCTCACCCAAACCTGTCCTACCAAGGTGCCACACTTCACATTTAAAAAGTTAAAACTCCATCTGCCATTTCTCCACCTGTATTTGCAATTGATCTATATCCTGATATATTTTTTGCTTGTCTTCTACGTTATCCATATCATCTGTAAACCTGCTTACCCACCCATCTACATTTTCATCCAGGTCATTCTTATACATCACAAACTGCAGAGGTCCCAGTACAGATCCCTGCGGAACTAGCTAGAATAAGTCCCTTTGATAACCATCCTGATAATTTGCAAACCTTCAGAAGTTGATTCTCTATTCAAGCAGTAATTTCTAATGTCTGTAGGCAGATTTGTTTCTGGGGCATGCCTGGGGGAGGTGGTGTTGGAGCAAGAAAATTTGATCTTGATAAACACTTTTTATATATATTTTAACCATTCAGCATCATTTGGTCTGAATCTGGGATTTCCCTACAGAACCAATTTCTGGGAGTACCTACAGCACACAGACCGCAATGGTTGAAACAGTTGGCTCATTTTCTACTCCTTGGCAGTTAGAAACGGGCAGTAAATACTGGCCTTATTAATGATGCTTGCCCCTCCCTAGTAAATAAATAAGTAACAAGGACCCTGGGAACTTGGCTCTAATTTTAAGACCATAAATGTAAATTTACCCCTGCTTAATGAAAGTCTCAATCACAGTTTGAAATGTTCAACCGATTCTCAGGTATTGGCCCTTCCCAACAACATCGCTGTCCATTTTTCTTACATCCATGTGCCTATCTAAGTGTATTTTAAATGTACCTAATGTATCTGCCTCTACTACTGCTCCAGGCAGCAGGTTCCATAAGGTGTAGTAGCATAATTAGGCCATTTGGCCCATCGAATCTGCTCCACCATTCTATCACTGCTGATTTATTATCCCTCTCAACCCCATTTTCCAGCCTTCTCCCCATATCCGATAAGACATGGGAGCAGATTGCACCTACCACTCTCTGTGTATAAACAAAACATACCATTCCCCTATACTCCAATCACCTTAAAATTATGCCCCCTCATATTGGCCATGGGGAAATGTCTCCAGCTGTCCACTCATTCTATGCTTCTTATCTTGTACACCTCTGTCAAGTCACCTCTCATCCTCCTCCTTTCGAAGGAGAAAAGCCCTAGCTCGCTTAACCTATCCTCAGAAGACATGCTCTCTAATGTAGGCAGCATCCTGGTAAACAACACACATAAAAGTTGCTGGTGAACACAGCAGGCCAGGCAGCATCTCAAGGAAGAGGTACAATCGACGTGTCAGGCCGAGACCCTTTGTCAGGACTAACTGAAAGAAGAGCTAGTAAGAGATTTGAAGGGGGGAGGAGGAGATCCGAAATGATAGGAGAAGACAGGAGGGGGAGGGATGGAGCCAAGAGCTGGACAGGTGATTGGCAAAAGGGATATGAGAGGATCATGGGACAGGAGGCCTGGGGAGAGAGAAAAGGGGGAGGGGGGAAGCCCAGAGGATTGGCAAGGGGTATAGTGATGGGGACAGAGGGAGAAAAAGGAGAGAGAGAAAAAGAATGTGTGTATATAAATAAATAACGGATGGGGTACGAGGGGGAGGTGGGGCATTAGCAGAAGTTTGAGAAGTCAATGTTCATGCCATCAGGTTGGAGGCTACCCAGACGGATGTAAGGTGTTGTTCCTCCAACCTGAGTGTGGCTTCATCTTTACAGTAGAGGAGGCCATGGATAGACGTATCAGAATGGGACGTGGAATTAAAATGTGTGGCCATTGGGAGATCCTGCTATCTCTGGCGGACAGAGCGTAGGTGTTCAGCAAAATGATCTCCCAGTCTGCGTCGGGTCTCGCCAATGTATGGAAGGCCGCATCGGGAGCACTAGACACAGTATATCACCTCAGCCGACTCACAGGTAAAGTGTTGCCTCACCTGGAAGGACTGTCCAGGGCCCTGAATGGTGGTGAGGGAGGAAGTGTAAGGGCATGTGTAGCACTTGTTCCGCTTACAAGGATAAGTGCCAGGAGGAAGATCGGTGGGGAGGGATGGGGGGGGACAAATGGACAAGGGAGTCACGTAGGGAGTGATCCCTGCGGAAAGTGGGGGGGGGGAAGAGAAAGACATGCTTAGTGGTGGGATCCCATTGGAGGTGGCGGAAGTTACGGAGAATAATATGTTGGACCCAGAGGCTGGTGGGGTGGTAGGTGAGGACAAGGGGAACCCTATTCCTAGTGGGGTGGTGGGAAGATGGAGTGAGAACGGATGTGTGTGAAATGGGGGAGATGCGTTTGAGAGCAGAGTCGATGGTGGAGGAAGGGAAGCCCCATTCTTTAAAAAAGGAGGACATCTCCCTCGTCCTGGAATGAAAAGCCTTATCTTGAGAGCAGATGCGGCGGAGACGGAGGGAATTGCGAGAAGGGGATGGCATCTTTGCAAGAGACAGGGTGAGAAGAAGAATAGTCCAGATAGCTGTGAGAGTCAGTAGGCTTATAGTAGACATCAGTAGATAAACTGTCTCCAGAGATAGAGACAGAAAGATCTAGAAAGGGGATGGAGATGTTGAAAATGGAGCAAGTAAACTTGAGGGTGGGGTGAAAGTTGGAGGCAAAGTTAATGAAGTCAACGAGCTTAGCATGCGTGTAGGAAGCAGCGCCAATGCAATCGTCGATGTAGCGAAGGAAAAGTAGGGGACAGATACCAGAATAGGTTTGGAATGTAGATTGTTCCACAAAGCCAACGAAAAGGCAGGCATAGCTAGGACCCATACGGGTGCCCATGGCTACACCTTTAGTTTGGAGGAAGTGGGAGGAGCCAAAGGAGAAGTTATTAAGAGTAAGGACTAATTCCGCTAGACGGAGCAGAGTGGTGGTAGAGGGGAACTGGTGAGGTCTGGATGCCAAAAAGAAGCGTAGAGCTTTGAGACCTTCCTGATGGGGGATGGAAGTATATAGGGACTGGACATCCATGGTGAAAATAAAGCGGTGGGGGCCAGGGCTCCCTGGGCCTCCTGTCCTATGATCCTCTCATATCCCTTTTGCCAATCAACTGTCCAGCTCTTGGCTCCATCTCTCCCCCTTCTGTCTTCTCCTATCATTTTGGGTCTCCCCCTCCCTCTCCCACTTTCAGATCTCTTACTAGCTCTTCTTTCAGTTAGTCCTGCAAAGGGTCTCGGCCCGAAACGTTGACTGTACCTCTTTCTAGAGATGCTGCCTGGCCTGCTGCGTTCAACAGCAACTTTTATGTGTGTTGCTTGAAATTCCAGCACCTGCAGATTTCCTCGTGTGAGAGAAACAGAATGTGTGTACATAAATAACGGATGGGGTACAAGGGGGAGGTGGGGCATTAGCGGAAGTCTGAGAAGTCAATGTTCATGTCATCGGGTTGGAGGCTACCCAGACGGAATATAAGGTGTTGTTCTTCCAACCTGAGTGTGGCTTCATCTTTACAGTAGAGGAGGCTGTGGATAGACGTATCAGAATGGGAATGGGACGTGGAATTAAAATGTGTGGCCACTGGGAGATCCTGCTTTCTCTGGCGGACAGAGCATAGGTGTTCAGCAAAACGATCTCCCAGTCTGCGTCGGGTCTTGCCAATATATAGAAGGCCGCATTAGGAGCACCGGACGCAGTATATCACCCCAGCCGACTCACAGGTGAAGTGTCGCCTCACCTGGAAGGACTGTCTGGGGCCTGAATGGTGGTAAGGGAGGAAGTGTCAGGGCATGTGTAGCACTTGTTCTGCTTACAAGGATAAGTGCCGTGGGGAAGGATGGGGGGGACGAATGGGCAAGGGAGTCGCGTAGGGAGCAATCCCTGCAGAAAGCAGAGAGAGGGAGGGAGGGAAAGATGTGCTTAGTGGTGGCAACTTTTATGTGTGTTGCTTGAAATTCCAGCATCTGCAAATTTCCTTGTGTTTAAGCATCCTGGTAAATCTCCTCGGCACCTTCTCTATTGATGAAACTGTACTCCCAAAGACACTGTGTCTTTCAAGGACTCGATAGTACTGAAGTAAATGTAATTCTATAATGCAGACACAAGAGACTGCAAATAATGGAATCAGGAGTAGAAAAAAAAGGAACTACTGTGCCAGGCAGCATCTGTGGAGAGAAATGGGCCATTGACCTTTCTGGTTGAGACCCTTGATTTGGGAAGAGCTGGCAAGTAAGATCACAAATTTCCAGGTGCTGGAAATACAAAGCAACGTTCACAAAACACTGGAGGAACTCAGCAAGCCAGGCAGCTTCTATGGAAAAGAGTGACCAGTCAATATTACAGGATGAGACCCTTCTGGACTAGAAAGGAAGAGGAAAAGTCAGTGTATGAAGGTGGGGGGGGGGAGGAAGAAGTACAAGGTGGCAGGTGATGGGTAAAACTGGGGAGGGGGTGAAGTAAAGAGCTGGGAAGTTAATTGGTGACAGAGATAAAGGGCTGGAGATGGGGGAGATGGGGGCAGAAGTCCATGGAAGAAAGGGATGGAGGGGAGCACCAGAAGGAGGTGGTGAGAGAAGGAAACAAGAATGGGGAATTGTGAAGTAAATGTAATGGGGAAATAACCGGAAATTCAAGAAACTGATGTTCATGCCATCAGGTTGGAGGCTACCCTAATAGAATACAAGGAGTTGATCTGACAACCTGAGTGTGGCCTCATCATGACAGTAGAGGAAGCCATGTACTGACATGTCAGAATGGCAATGGGAAGTGGAACTGAAGTGGGTGGCTACAGAGAGGTTCAGCTTTTTCTGACTGACTGAGTGTAAGTGCTCAGCAAAATGGTCACTCAATCTACATCAGGTCTCACCGATATACAGAAGGCTGCACTGGGTGTGAGAGTAAGATCCAGGTGAGGAGGAATTATTTGGCACATGGAGTCTTTTGAGGTATGGAAGGGTCAAAATAGCACCAGAGGTTTAGAGGTGATAGGTTCAAAGTAAATTTATTATGAAAGTACACGTATGTCACTATATATAACCTGAGATTAATTTTCTTACAGACATTCACAGTACATACAAAGAAACACAATAGAATCCAAAATGGACAAATGGCCAATGTGCAAATACAAATGAAAACAAACAAATAAATAAATAAGCTATAAATATCGTGAATAAGAGATGAAGAGTCCTTGAAAGTGAGTTGGTAGTTTGTGGAAACAGTTCAGTGTAGGGGTGAGTGAAGTTGAGTGAATTTATTCCCTCTGCTTCAAAAGGCTAATGGTTGAGGGGTAATAACTGTTCCTGAGCCTGGTGGTATGAGTCCTCAGGCTCCTGTACCTCCTTCCTGATGGCGGCAGTGAGAAGAGAGCATGGCCTGGGTGATGGAATTTAAAGTTAATGATCCTCTCTTACCTCTGATCCTCTTGATGAGGTCTGGGTCATGGACTTCTCGTTTCCTCCACCTGTAGTCAATGATCAGCTCTTTGGTTTTGCTGCAAATGAGTGAGAGCTTGTTGAGGCACCTTTCAGCTAGCTTTTCAATCTCCCTCCTACATGCTTATTCGTCAGCTCCTTTAATTTGGCCAACGATAGTGGTGTCGTCAGCAAACTTAAACATGGCATTGGAGCAGGTAGAGGTAACAAAGTTCTACAGATAATGTAATAGGAGAGGAAGGTGGAGCATGGAATCAAATAAGGGAGGTGATGTGGGCAGATGGGAATAATGAGAAGAGGGGTACCCACTGGGAAAGGTAGTGGGCAGGTGGATAAAGTGGGTAAGGGGGTGGAAAAAAGCAACGATTGTTGTGTGCAGGAAGATCTGGGTAGATTAGAAGAAGAGAAATAGATAAGGACTAAGTTATCTGTAATTGGAGATTGCAGTGTCCGTACCTTCAGGTTATAGGCCACCCATGTGGAATATGAGCTGCCCTTTCTCTTGTTTGCACTTGGCCTCACCCTGACAGTGGAGGAGGCTGAGGACAGACAGATTGGTTTGGAAATGGGAAGGAGAATTAAAAAAGCTGCAAGTCAGGACCTGCAGATAGCTGGCAGACAGAATGCAGGTGTTGATGTCTGACCTGTGGAGTCGCTTGCAGCAATTTATCTTTTTTTAAAGCGTAGTACTGCAGGTGCTGCCTTCACGGAGTCTGTCTGTCTGAACATTACTGGTGCCTCTATTTTCTATTATTTGTTTAGAGATACAGTGCAGAACAGACCCTTCTGGCCCAACAAGCTACACTGCCCAGCAACCCACCTATTTAATCACAGGACTATTTACAATAACCATTTACCTTACTGTAACACACATAAAATGCTAGAGGAACTCAGCTGGTCAGGCGGCATCTATGGAATAAACAATTGACGTTTTGGGCTGAGACTCTTTATCAGGACTGAAAAGAAAGGGGAAGACACCAGAATTAAAGGTGTGGGGAGGGGAGGGAGGATAGTGAGTGGTGATAGGTGAAGCCAGGTGGATGGGAAAGATAAAGGATTGGAGAGGAAGGAATCTGTTAGGAGAGGAGAGTGGACCATGCAAGAAAGGGAAAGAAGATGGGACTCGGGGGAGGCGGGGTGGGGAGGTGATAGGCAGGTGAGAAGAGGTTAAAGGCCAAAGTGGGGAATAGAGGAGGGAAACATTTTTACCAGGAAGGAGAAATCGATATTCACGCCACCATGTTGGAGGCTACCCAGACGGAATATAAGGTGTTGCTCCTCCACCCTGAAGGTGGCCTCATCATGGCATAAGAGGAGGCCGTGGACCAACATTTCGGAATGTGAATGAGAATCAGAGTTAAAATGTTTGGCCACTGGCAAATTCAGCTTTTGATGGATGGAGTGGAGGTGCTCGATGAAGTGATCCCTCAATTTACGACAAGTCTCACCAGGGTAGAGGGGGCCACATCGGGAGCACCGGACACAATAGATGAGCCCAGCAGATTTACAGGTGAAGTGTGCCTCACCTGGAAGGACTGTTTGGGGCCCTGAATGGAGGTGAGGGAGGAGATGAATGGGCAGGTGTAACATTTAGGCCGCTTGCAGGGACAAGTACTGGGAGGGAGGTCAGCAGGTAGGGATGAATGGACAAGGGAATCACGGAGGAAGCAATCCATGCAGAAACCAGGGTGAGATGGGGGAGGTAAAGATATGTTCAGTGGTGGGATCCCTTTGGAGGTGGCGGAAGTTGCGGAGGATGATGTGCTCAATGTGGAGGCTCGTGGGGTGGTAGGTAAGGACAAAAAAGGCGGTGGGAAGATGGGGTGAGTTCCGATGTTCAGGAAATGGAGGAGATGTGGGTGAGGGCAGCATCGAAGTTGCAGGAAGGGAAACCTGTTCGAAGTTCAAAGTAAAATTTATTATTAGAGCATATACGACCCTGAGACTCTTTTTGTGCAGGCATACTTAACAAATCTGTAGACCAGTAACTATAAACTGTAACTATCAGGAACTATGAACTATAAACTGTAAACAAACTGTGCAAATGCAGAAATAAATAAATAGGAATCAATAATGAGCATGAATAACAATATAACAGAATCCTTAAATGAGTGTAGCTATCCTATCCTTCTCTGACGAAGGATGACATCTCTGATGTCCTGGAAAGGAAAGCCACATCCTGGGAACAGATGCGGTGGAGGCGAAGGTACTGAGCAAAGGGAACGGCATCTGTACAGGAGACAGGGTGGGAAGAGATACAGTCAAGATAACTGTGTGAAATGGTATGTTTATAAAAGATTCTTTTTGACAGTTTGTCTCCAGAAATAGAGACAGAGATTGAGAAAGGGGAGGGAGGTATCAGAAATGGGCCACGTGAATTAAGGGCAGAGTGGAAGTTAGAGGCAAAGTTGATGAAATTGATAAGCTCGGCATGCGTGTATGAAGCAGCACGGATGCAGTCGTCTATGTAGCGGAGGAAGCATTGTGGAGCATTATCAGGGAAGGCCTTGCTGTTTTACCATCAAACTTACAGACAAAAGGTGTTACTGTTATGGTGTGGTGCACTGACCTCTACCTTGCTGAGGCCAAGTGGTAACTCTCAGATTTCTCCTCATACCTACCCCTTGAAGAGGGCACCAATCCGGAACATCAGAAAACTGCCTGACACCATCACTGACCTCATCAGCTCCCACCCACTGCCAGCAAACTCATTGTTTCCCCACCCCACACTGCTGGCTTCCACCTCCTACCCAAGATCTATAAACCCAACTGACCGGGTAGGCCTATTGTCTCTGCCTGCTCCTGCCCTATTGATTCTGTGTCCTTACACCTTGACTCCTTTCTATCCCCTTGGTTCAGTCCTTTCCCATCTACACCTGCAACACTTCTCAAGCTCTCAATATTCTCAGTAACTTTCAATTCCCTGGCCCTGACTGCCTCATCTTCACCATGATGTCTAGTCCTTATACACTCTATCCCCCATCAAGAAGGCCTTAAAGCTCTCTGCTTCTTTCTCAATAAAAGAACCAACCACTCAGTTCCCTTCCACCCTCCTCCATCCGGCAAAACAAGTCCTCACCCTCAACAATTTTTTCTTCAGTTCCTCACTCTTTCTCCATACTCTGTGGGTAATCATGGGCAGTTACTGGGCTCCAGCTATGCTTGCCTCTTGGTTGGCTACGTAGGATAGTCCATGTCCAGGCTTTCCCTGGGAATGCTCCACAACTCCTCCTCTGCCACAATTATCTTGACGATACCTCTTCCCGCTCTGTCTCCTGTAAAAATGCTACTCCCTTTTCTCAATTTCTTTGCCTCTGCCAGATCTGTTCCTAGGATGCAACTTTCCTTTCCACGACATCAGAGATGTCCATTTCCTTCACAGAACGGGGCTTCCCTTTCCTCCACTATTGATGCTGCCCTCAACCACATCTCCTCCATTTCCTAAACACCCACTCACCCCATCTTCCTGCCACCTTAACCTTACTTGTCCTTACTTAGCATCCCGTGAGCCTCCACATCCAACACATCATCTTCCACAACTTTCGCCAGCTCCTAAAGGATCCTGCCGTTAAAAATATAGTTACCCTTTACCTTCCCCCACCCTGCACTTTTCACAGGGAACATTCCCTCCATGATTCCCTTGTCCATCTGTTCCACCCCATTGGACTTCCTCCTGACACTTATCCCTGCAAGCAGCTGAAGTGTTACACCTCCCTCATTTCCCTATAGGGCCCCAAACAGTCCTTCCAGGGTGATGCAACATTGCACCTTCCAATCTGCTGGGGTTGTCTCATGTGTCCGGTCCTCTACATTAGTGGGCCTGTCATAAATTGGGGGACCCCTCTGTCGAGCACATCCACTTCATCTGACAAAGGTGGAGCTTCCCAGTGACTGAACATCTTAGTTCTGATTCCCATTCCAGTTCCAACATTGTTGGTCCCTGAGTTCCTCTTGTGCCAAGATGAGGTCACCCTCAGGGTGAAGGGGCAATACCTGGGTCTATTCCATCTAACCCGTTGGCATGGATAATGATTTCCCCTTCCGGTTTAAAAAAAAATTCCCTCTCCTCCTCTCTTCTATTCCCCACTCTGGCCTCTTTCCTCTCCTCACCTGCCTCTCACCTCCCCCTTCCCTGTCTCCTATCATCCACTCTCTTCTATCAGATTCCTTCTTCGCCAGCCCTTTATCTTTCCAACCTACCTAGCTTCACCCTTCACCTTCTGGCTATCCTCCTTCCCATCTTCCCACCCCTCCTCCCCCGCTCCCCCTGGCATTTTATTCTGGCATCTTCCCCCTTCCTTTTCAGTCCTGAAGAAAATCTTGGCCCAAAGCGTCAACTGTTTATTAATTTCCATAGATGCTGTGTGACCTGCTAAGTTATAGACAATAGGTGCAAAAGTAGGCCATCCGGCCCTTCAAGCCAGCACTGTGATTCACTGTGATTATGGCTGATCATCCACAATCAGTATCCTGTTCCTGCCTTCTCCCAATATCCCTTGACTCCGCTATCATTAAGAGCTCTATCTAACTCTTTCTTGAAAGCATCCAGAGAATTGGCCTCCACTACTTTCTGAGGCAGAGCATTCCACAGATCCACAACTCTCTGGGTGAAAAAGATTTTTCTCAACTCCGTTCTAAATGGCCTACCCCTTATTCTCAAATTGTGCTCTCTGGTTTTGGACTCCCCCAACATCGGGAGCCTGTTTCCTGCCTCTAGCGTGTCCAATCCCTTAATAATCTTATATGTTTCAATCAGATCCCCTCTCATCATAGAAACATAGAAAATAGGTGCAGGAGTAGGCCATTCGGCCCTTCGAGCCTGCACCGCCATTTATTATGATCATGGCTGATCATCCAACTCAGAACCCAGCCTTCCCTCCATACCCCCTGACCCCTGTAGCCACAAGGGCCATATCTAACTTCCTTTTAAACATAGCCAATGAACTGGCCTCAACAGTTTGCTGTGGCAGAGAATTCCACAGATTCACCACTCTCTGTGTGAAGAAGTTTTTCCTAACCTCGGTCCTAAAAGGCTTCCCCTCTATCCTCAAACTGTGACCCCTCGTTCTAGACCTCCCCAACATCGGGAACAATCTTCCCGCATCTAGCCTGTCCAATCCCTTTAGGATCTTATACGTTTCAATCAGATCCCCCCTCAATCTTCTAAATTCCAACGAGTACAAGCCCAGTTCATCCAGTCTTTCTTCATATGAAAGACCTGCCATCCCAGGAATCAATCTGGTGAACCTTCTTTGTACTCCCTCTATGGCAAGGATGTCTTTCCTCAGATTAGGGGACCAAAACTGCACACAATACTCCAGGTGTGGTCTCACCAAGGCCTTCTAAATTCTAGTGTATACAAGCCCAGTCACTTCAATCTTTCAACATATGACAGTCCCACCATCCTGGGAATTAACTACGTGAACCTCCGCTGCACTCCCTCATTAGCAAGAGTGTCCTTCCTCAAATTTGGAGACCAAAACCGTACATAATACTCCAGGTGTGGTCTCACCAGGGCCCTGTACAACTGCAGAAGGACCTCTTTGCTCCTATACTCAACTCCCCTTGTTATGAAGGCCAACATGCCATTCGCTTTCTTCACTGCCTGCTGTACCTGTATGCTTACTTTCAGTGACTGATGAACAAGGACACCTAGATCTCGTTGTACTTCCCCTTTTCCTGACTTGACACCATTCAAATAATAATCTGCCTTCCTGTTCTTGCCACCAAAGTGGATAACCTCACATTTATCCACATTAAACTGCATCTGCCATGCATCTACCCACTCACCCAGCCTGTCCAAGTCATCCTGCATTATCTCAACATCCTCCTCACATTTCACACTGCCACCCAGCTTTCTGTCATCTGCAAATTTGCTGATGTTACTTTTAATCCCTTCATCTAAATCATTAATGTATATTTTAAATAGCTGTGGTCCCAGCACCGAGCCTTGCGGTACCCCACTAGCCATTCTGAAAGGGACCCGTTAATCCCTACTCTTTGTTTCCTGTCTGCCAACCAATTTACGATCCATATCAGTACCCTACCCCCAATACCATGTGCTCTAATTTTGCCCATTAATCTCCTATGTGGGACCTTATCAAAGACTTTCTGAAAGTCTAGGTACACTACATCCACTGGCTCTCCCTTCATAGTTACATCCTCCAGCATTTTGTGTTGTTGCTTTGGGTTGCAGACTTTCTTGTGTTTGTAATTAACCTACTGACCGCTACATTTTTGGAATATGCGAGGAAAACAGAGGACCTAGAGGAACCCACACATTCACAGGGAGGACACACAAACTCCACGCC
This sequence comes from Mobula hypostoma, assembly GCF_963921235.1. NCBI lineage: Eukaryota > Metazoa > Chordata > Chondrichthyes > Myliobatiformes > Myliobatidae > Mobula > Mobula hypostoma. The sequence goes on from NC_086102.1 coordinate 102,039,731, forward strand.
AAGCTTCATGCTAGCTGCCGCATTAGCGTTGCACCCAACCCTTATTCTAGCCCTAGAGATAAAAGTCTGATGTTCAGTTTGGCATTTTAGGGGTGGTTTTTGTACCTTTCAGTAACTTGAGCCTTTAATCTACCTTGGGTTTTAACGAGTGGGCTTAGATTTGCAGTGTGTGGTAGAGCAATGGGAAGGGAGTTGAGCTGAGTTACTTGCACGCCGAACATAGTGGGAATCTGAAGTGTGCCATAAGTGCAGAGATAAAGTGCCTGAATATGCACTTGAAATGTTTAACTAATTAGGCTTCAGGGTGACAGCAGGGACATGGGATATAGCTGGGTATCCCCTCGAGTGCAAGAGATTATCCTGGGTCATAAGTGATTATAATTACCTCTTATTAATGGCACTCTATTTCGGTTGTCTGTTTCCATACATCTGCAAATTGCTAGTCATTTCTTACTCTGTTTTCCACTTTATATGTTCTTGTAATTAAGGTGAATAGATTAGATTAACTTGTCACACACATACATTGAAACATGCAATGTACTGCGTCATTTGCGTCAACGACTAACATAGTCTGAGGATTGCACTGGAGGCAGCCTGAAAGTGTTACCACCCTTTCAGCACCAACACAGCATGTCTACTTAGTAACCCTAACTCGTATGTCTTAGGAATGTGGAGCACCCGGAGGAAACCCACATGGTCACAGAGAGAACGTACAAACTCCTTGAAGGCAGTGGCGAGAATTGAAGCACAATCATGATACTGGTGTTGTAAAGCATTATGCTCCCTGCTACGTTACTGTGCCTCCCATCAGAATCAGGACGGCTTTATGTGGCCAAGGGTTAATTAACACTACCTGGAAGGTGGTATTTTTAACTGTGCAGCATTTCCTCTGCTGGAAGTAAGCTCACTGGGGTATAACAGCACAAGAAAATTGCAGCAGGAGAAGGTTACCTGGTCTCTCGAGCCTGCCCCCTGTTTAATATGATAATAGTTGATATACCCCAGGCTTTAACTCTTCCTGTGCCAGATTCCTGATCTTTTAAAAATTAATGTACTTTTAAGTGCTTCTATAATCTTATCTCCACAACTCTCTGGCATGGAGAATTCCAGAGATTTAATATCTTTTATGAGATTTTTACTACATGCCAGTTATTTGAAGCCAAGGTCTCTTATCTTAAAATCATCCCTCCTCATTGAAGACTCTCCCACTACTGAAAACGTCTTGATGTGTACCCTGTTATCCCTGCTTAAGATTACTGCTCATTTTTCTAAATTTCATGGAGTAAAGACACAACTTGTTTCGCCTCTTAGAACATAGAACAGTACAGCACAGTACAGGCCCTTCGGCCCATAATGCTGTGCCAACCTTTTAACCTACTCTATAAATAACCTAACCCCTCCATTCTGCATAGCTATATCTTCCATGTGCCTGTCTAATAGTTTCTTATATGCCTGTGATGTATCTGCCTTTAACACCACCACTCACCACTGTGTAAAAGAAACTTACTTCTGACATCTCCCTCCAATCACCTTAAAATTATGCCCTCTCGTATTACCCGGTGGCCAGGCTGGTTCAAGCTGATAGGAAGGCGACAGTAATCAAGTAACCATGTGTTACAACGGTGGTGTGCAGAAGAGCATCCCTGAATGCACAACATGTTGAACATTGAAGTGGGTGGACTACAGCAGCAGCAGATCACATGGAGTTCTAGTCCTATACTGTACCTAATAAACTGGCCACTGGGTGAACATGCCTGTGACCCCAGTGGGGACCATGTCCTAGAAAGTGCCAATGCCCTCGGGAAGGGGAAGGAAAGGCTGTGACTGTTAAAACAGGAGGGAAAGGACGTGCAATTTTCCCGGTTTTGCAATAATTTGATCCTTTTTATTTATTTACCGATACTATAAATTCTTTTATAATAAGAATAAAATATTGACTTGTAAGGAGGAGTAATATTGAGAAACCTAATGGGCCCAAGCGAGCTGCTTTGATGCTGTAACACTTTTGTGTGATTCTCTGTAGGGCGGAAGGAAGCAGCAAAATCCAATCTCGCCTTGATCAGCAGACCAATCGCCTGGGGCAGCAGGTACGCCTCAACGCCAAGGCCTCGTTTATACCAAAGAGTTCAACTCCAAAGGAAAAACTGTCGCCAGCTTCTCAAATGGATGACATTGAACGAGGTATGTGGGGGCTGATTCAACAACATTAGAGGGTGAAGCAAGATCTGCCTATGTAGTCTGCTCTACCATTCAATAAGGCAATTGATTTCTATTTCAACCCTTCATATCAGACTCCGGAGCCAGCATGAATAACTTCACTCACCTGATTCCACAACCTACAGACCTGTTTTCACGGACTCTATTATTCATGTTCTCAGTATTTATTTACTTATTTAAATTCAGGTTTATTGACACCTGTCTGTACATATATACAATAGGTTCAATAGGTGCATTTAATGTCAGAGAAACATAGACAATATACATCCTGGAATTCTTTTTCTTCACAAACCTCCATGAGAACAGAGGAGTGCCCCAAAGAATGATGAGTTAAATGTTACAACCCCAAATGCCCCCCAGCTTCCCCCCACACATAATCAGCAGCAAAGCAATGATCCCCCTCCCCCCACCAGCAAAAAAAAGCATTGGCACCCCCCACTGAGCACTCAAGCATGCAGCAAAGCATTAATAAAGACACAGACTTGGAGTACCCCAAAGCCTACTCGTTCACCTGGTAATTCGACATACCACGGGCTCTGTCTCTCCCTAATAAGGGAAAAAGAGCTGTCTCCGTTTCACAGCTAGAGGGCAGACATAAAGCAACTCGCTGATTTATAGTGTTAAAAGTCTGTTGCATCATTTCTTTCGAGCTCTGTGCCCAAAGAACACAGCCAGCAGCCAGCTTGCTGCTTTCAATCTTCCGTCTCCCACACACATCAGGCAGCAGCACCGGTCTTGAATTTGCCCACCTCCAGAGCCACAAAAATTCAGCACCCTGAAGGCGTGCTGGCCTTCCAGGCCGCATCCTTGGCATATCAAAAAGTGGCCGGTCATGAGGCTCTGAGAGCGGGTTCCATTCCCGCAAAGAACCAAAGTCAGAGTCCAGTCAGGGTCTTCAAAAGAACCCTGAAAGGGAAAGAAAGAGATATCAAAGATAGAAATGGAGCTGTTTCTGAAGGTACAGCCAAATGAAACAATGTTCCTCTAGACCATTGTGCACACAAAACATACCACATATACCACATAAGCCAAAATATTAACATGAGTTAATTAAATATAAACTCAAAATGCATGTAGTGCAATCACAGGTAAACAGTAAACTGTAAACAGCTTGCTGCCGTAACGGTGAGTCCTTGGTGGTGGCAGGGTATTCATTAGTTTCGCAGCTTGAGGGAAGAAACTGTTACTTCATCAGGCAGTCCTAGTCCTGATGCTTCTGTTCCTCCTTCCTGATAGTAGTGGGTCAAAGAGACTGTGGGATGGGTGGTCAGGATCCTCAACAAAGAGATTGTGGGATGGATGGTAACGATCCTCAGCAAAGAGATTGTGGGATGGATGATAACGGTCCTCAGCAAAGAGATTGTGGGATCGGTGGTTAGGATCTTCAGCAAAGAACATGTGGGATGGGTGGTCAGGATCCTGAGCAAAGAGATTGTGGGATCGGTGGTTAGGATCTTCAGCAAAGAGCTTGTGGGATCGGTGGTTAGGATCCTCAACAAAGAGATTGTGGGATGGGTGGTCGGGATCCTCAGCAAAGAGATTGTGGGATGGGTGGTCGGGATCCTCGGCAAAGAGATTGTGGGATGGGTGGTAGCGATCCTGAGCAAAGAGATTGTGGGATGGGTGGTTAGGATCCTTAGCAAAGAACTTGTGGGATGGGTGATTAGGATCCTCAGCAAATAGATTGTGGGATGGATGATTGGGATCCTCAGTAAAGAGATTGTGGGATGGGTGGTCAGGATCCTCAGCAAAGAGATTGTGGGATGGTTGGTTGGGATCTTCAGCAAAGAGCTTGTGGGATGGATGGTAGTGATCCTCAGCAAAGAGATTGTGGGATAGATGGTAACGGTCCTCAGCAAAGAGATTGTGGGATCGGTGTTTAGGATCTTCAGCAAAGAGCTTGTGGGATCGATGGTTAGGATCCTCAACAAAGAGATTGTGGGATGGGTGGTCGGGATCCTCAGCAAAGAGATTGTGGGATGGGTGGTCGGGATCCTCAGCAAAGAGATTGTGGGATGGGTGAAAGGAATCCTCAACAAAGAGATGGTGGGATGGGTGGTTAGGATCCTCAGCAAAGAGTTTGTGGTATGGATGGTCAGGATCCTCAGCAAAGAGATTGTGGGATGGGTGGTCGGGATCCTCGGCAAAAAGATTGTGGGATGGGTGGTAGTGATCCTGAGCAAAGAGATTGTGGGATGGGTGGTCAGATCCTCAGCAAAGAGCTTGTGGGATGGGTGGTTAGGATCCTCAGCAAAGAACTTGTGGGATGGGTGGTTAGGATCCTCAGCAAAGAGATTGTGGGATGGGTGATTGGGATCCTCAGCAAAGAGATTGTGGGATGGGTGATTGGGATCCTCAGCAAAGAGATTGTGGGATGGGTGGTCAGGATCCTCAGCAAAGAGATTGTGGGATGGGTGATTGGGATCCTCAGTAAAGAGATTGTGGGATGGGTGGTCAGGATCCTCAGCAAAGATATTGTGGGATGGGTGGTCGGGATCCTCAGCAAAGAGCTTGTGGGATGGGTGGTCGGGATCCTCAGCAAAGAGATTGTGGGATGAATGGTTAGGATCCTCAGCAAAGAGACTGTGGGATGGGTGGTCGGGATCCTCAACAAAGAGCTTGTGGGATGGGTGGTCGGGATCCTCAACAAAGAGCTTATGGGATGGATGGTAACGGTCCTCAGCAAAGAGATTGTGGGATCAGTGGTTAGGATCCTCAGCATAGAGATTGGGATCAGTGGTTAGGATCCTCAGCAAAGAGATTGTGGGATGGGTGATTGGGATCCTGAGCAAGAGATTGTGGGATGGGTGGTCGGGATCCTCAGCATAGAGATTGTGGGATCGGTGGTTAGGATCCTCAGCAAAGAGATTGTGGGATGGGTGGTAGCGATCCTCAGCAAAGAGATTGTGGGATGGGTGATTGGGATCCTGAGCAAGAGATTGTGGGATGGGTGGTCAGGATCCTCAGCAAAGAGATTGTGGGATGGGTGGTCAGGATCCTCAGCAAAGAGATTGTGGGATGGGTGACTGGGATCCTCAGAAAAGAGATTGTGGGATGGGTGGTAGCGATCCTGAGCAAAGAGATTGTGGGATGGGTGGTCAGATCCTCAGCAAAGAGCTTGTGGGATGGGTGGTTAGGATCCTCAGCAAATAGATTGTGGGATGGGTGATTGGGATCCTCAGTAAAGAGATTGTGGGATGGGTGGTCAGGATCCTCAACAAAGAGATTGTGGGATGGGTGGTCAGGATCCTCAGCTAAGAGATTGTGGGATGGCTGGTTGGGATCTTCAGCAAAGAGCTTGTGGGATGGGTGGTCGGGATCCTCAGCAAAGCGACTGTGGGATGGGTGATTGGGATCCTGAGCAAGAGATTGTGGGATGGGTGGTTAGGATCCTCAGCAAAGAGATTGTGGGATGGGTGACTGGGATCCTCAGAAAAGAGATTGTGGGATGGGTGGTCAGGATCCTCAGCAAAGAGATTGTGGGATGGGTGGTCAGGATCCTCAGCAAAGAGACTGTGGGATGGGTGGTTAGGATCCTCAGCAAAGAGATTGTGGGATGGGTGGTCGGGATCCTCAGCAAAGAGCTTGTGGGATGGGTGGTCAGGATCCTCAGCAAAGAGATTGTGGGATGGGTGGTCGGGATCCTCAGCAAAGAGATTGTGGGATGGGTGGTCGGGATCCTCAGCAAAGAGATTGTGGGATGGATGGTCGGGATCCTCAGCAAAGAGCTTGTGGGATGGGTGGTAACGGTCCTCAGCAAAGAGATTGTGGGATGGATGGTAACAGTCCTCAGCAAAGAGATTGTGGGATGGGTGGTCGGGATCCTCAGCAAAGCGACTGTGGGATGGGTGATTGGGATCCTCAGCTAAACTTTGCTTGCAGCACTCCCACTAAAAGTCAGAAATCAGGGGGGAGAGAGGCCCTAAAGATCCTCTTGGTTGTTTTCACTATTCTCTGTATAGGGTCCTGTGGGCCAATGACTTGTAGCTTCCGTACTACACAATGATGCAGACCAACAGGACACTCTCAAAGGTAGGATGGTGGGTGGGGGGGAGCCTTGTATGCCTCGGTCACCTCAGAAAGTGTAGATGCCTCTGTGCCTTCTTGACTAATGAGGAAGGGTTGTGGGTCCAGGTTAGACCGTCCATTATGTGCACACCAAGGAACTTTGTGCTCTTCACTCTTTCCATGACAGAGCCATTGATGTACAATGGAGAATGGTCAACCTGTGTGTTCCTGAAGTCCACAATCATCTCCTTTATCTTCTCCACATTGAGACTCAAGTTGTTGTTCTCACTCCATTTGACAAGGCTCTCTAGCTCCTCTCTATATGAGACTCATCGTTGTTGCTGATGAGGCCAACCACTGTAGTATTATCATAAACTTGATGATGTGGTTTGAGCTGAATCTGGCAGTGCGGCTGAGTCAGCAGCGTGAACAGCAGCAGACTGGCACACAGCCTGGGGGCACCAGTGTTCAGCATGATCGAGCTTGAGATATGGATGCCAACTTGGACTGACTGGGGTCTTTCCATCAAGATGTCCAGGATCCAGTTACAGAGAGTCCCAACAAGGACTGTTTACCCACCACCTTCTGAGGAATGATCATGTTAAATGCCAAGCTGAAGTCGATAAGCAACATCCTGGTGTATGAGACGTTGTTTTCTAGTTCGTACAGGATGGACTGGAGGGCTAAGCTCACATCATTAGTAGACCAATTTGAATGGCAGGTGAACTGGAAGTAGTACGGTACTTTGTGTGATCCATTACTGGCCACTCAAAGCACTTTATGACTGTTGAAGTCAGCGCTACTGGGCGGTAATTGTTTTGGCTAGCTATTGTTTCTTTTTTTGAGCACCGGAATGATGGTGGCTGTCTTGAAGCTTGTAGGGTCAGTGGACTGTTTCAGGGAGATATTAAAGATGTTTGTTAAGATCTCTGTCAGCTGGGCCACACTGTCCCTCAGCAGCAGACCAGGTACTGTTGTTGTCCAAACCCACAGCTTTGTGTGGGTTTACCCTGGCTAGGATCATTCTCACCTCACCTGTGGCTGGACGGGGTGCCTGTGTTAAATTCTGTACAGAAGACATTCCGCCTATCAATAAGGGAGGCATTGCTGTCGTTGTGTGCAGGATGGACTTGTAATCAGTTATGGTCTGTATTCCTTGCCACATGCATCGCATGTCCCTGATGTCACAAAGGTGTCTGGATTTTCTGTGAGTATTCATGCTTTGCCTTCTTGATGGCATGGGAGAGTGTAGCTCTTGCTGACCTGAGAGTCATCCTGTTCCTGATGTTAAGGCAGCATCTGAACCCTAAGCAGCGCACGAGCCTCTGCAGTCAGCCATGGTTTCTGGTTTGCCCTGGCAGTGTAGTGTTTAATCATGGTAACAGCCTCATGCATTTTCCTACGTAGCCAGTCACCAATCCTGCATATTCGTCAATGTTGATCGCCTCCCTGAACATGCTCCAGTCTGTGCTTTCGAAGCAGTCCTGCAGTGCTGATGCAGTATTACTATTACTTGTTTTTGTTTTGTATTTGCACAGTTTATCGTCTTCTGCAGATTGATTGTTTGTTGGTCTTTATGTGTAGTTTTTCATCGATTCTATTGTATTTCTTTATTTTTGTATAAATGCCTACACAAAGAAGAATCTCAGGGTAGTAAACGGTGACATATCCAAACTGCGATAATAAATTTGATTTCAACTTTGAAGTATCAACTGCAGCGTCTCACCCTACCCTATTATTCTTCAAGGCCTATAATGTTCACCTTTGATCTTGATCATGTCCGCTGAAGGCCTTTTCTGAGGGTAAAGAATTATGTATGTGCATGGGTGGGAGGGAAGAACAGGGCCTGATTTTGCTTGCTCGTTGTACTCTGTGCTGTTTTGCTGAGCATTGTGTGCATGCCACATTGGTGCCAGAATGTGGCGACACTTGCCGGCTGCCCCCAGCACACCCTCAGTTGTGTTGGTTGTTAATGCAACGGACATGTTTCACTGCAACACACACAAAATGGAGGAGGAGAAGATAGCGGTGCAACGCAGCTTGCACGGCCACTCCGGTGAATGATATCTGTAATCTGTCAAGTAGGGTGCTGTGCACAATCCTGATTTGATGGAGATAGACGTGAGAGAACGGAGGAACATCAGGAGAAACTTCTGAAATGCCTTTTTCGCTGCTGCTGTTACTGTGTGATCCAGAATCTCTGGAGGGGAAGGCCCTGAATCCTCGGCTTTGCTTGTTGCTCGGCGGCCGGGACAGGGTCGAAGCGCTCGGCAGAGATGGTGCTCGGTGCTCAGTGTCGAAAAGCTGGTCAGAGGCTCGAAGTTTTCGGACGGACTCAGAGTCAGCTGTGGTCAGTGCCTGGTGGTTTATGGCAGAGAGAGTTTCTCCCTTCTGTCGCCTGCTATCAGGGACTATTGGAAGTCGATCGGAACTCTGAGACTATTTTTTACCATTCCCATGGTCTGCTCTTTATCAAGTTATGGTATTGCTTTGCACTGCTGTAACTATATGTTATAATTATGTGGTCTTGTCAGTGTTAGTCTTTGGTTTGTCTTGTTTTTTTGTGATATCACGCTAGAGGAACATTGTATCCTTTCTTAATGCATGCATGCATTTCTAAATGACAATAAACGAGGACTGAGTGTCCTCATAATCTAAATCTAAAAAAAATATGCTGGAGAAACTCAGCAGGCTAGCCAGCATCTATGGAAAAAAAGGTAGAGTTGACGTAGGAAACCCTTTGGAAGGACTGCTTTTCCATAGATGCTGAGTTGCTTCAGCATTTTGTGTGTGTTGCTCAGATTTCCAGAATCTGCAGATTTTCTCTTGTTTGTAACATGTTTTACTGTACGTTTCAATGTACACATGACAAATAAAATGGATTCTTGAATGAGCGAGCATGTATGGATCCCTCAAGTAGAGGAAGTTACATTTTTACAACCTTTCGCATGAATAAACTAATCCTCACCTTGGTCCTGTGCTGCTATTGAATTACTCTACTGTAGCAGAATTCTAATTTGCATAGAGCTTATCACTGTATGCCTACTACAATGAGCTTGTCATGTATATTAATGATTTGGATGTGAATAGAGGTGTCATAATCAGCAAGTTTGTAGAGGACACAAAATTTGTGGTGTCGTTGACTGGTGACGAAGGTCAGCTAAGGTTATGAACACGAGGTTCTGCCGATATCGGAAATCCAGAGTAAGGCACACAAAATATTGGAGCAGCTCAGCAGGTCAGGCAGCATCTGTGAGAAAAATAAACAGTTGATGCTTTGGGCCAAAGCCCTTCATCGAGACCATTCATCAGAGGTCCTGATAAAGGGTCTTGGTTTGGAGTGTCAACTGTTTATTTTTCTCCACAGAAGTTGCCTGACCTGTTGAGTTCCTCCAGCAGTTTGTGCCATCTAAGTTTATAGCAGGCTCTAGATTACAGCAAGATCTAGGGAAAGTGGGCAAAGGACAGCGGGGGAACTTAATTCAGACAAGTGTCAGGCAATACATTTTGGGAAGTTCAACTAGGGCAGGACATACACAGTCTATGGCAGAGCCCTGTGGACTGCAGTAGAACAGGGAGACATGTCTCCACAAAAATGGTATTGCAGGAAGAGAACGTGGTGGAGAAGGTGTACATGCTTCAAAGTTTAAAGTAAGTTTATTATCAAAGTACATACAAGTTAACATGTACTACCCTGAGAGGCATTTGCAGTAGGTTGAGTCTGTACTGAGGAAGCTAAATACGATGTTAGCATTCATTTAAAGAGGACTAGAATATAAAAGCAAGGATTTAATGTTGAGACTTTATAAAGTACTGGAGACACCTCACTTGTGAGCAGTTTTGGGCCCTTTATCTTGCTGAAACTAGAGACAGTTCAAAGGAGGCTCACGAAAAAGATTCCAAGATTGAACGGCTTGCCATATGAAGGACCTTTGATGGCTCTGGGCCTTTATTCATTAGAATTCAGAAGAATGAGAGGTGACCTCATTGAAACCTATCGAATGGTGAAAGGCCTGGATAGAGTGGATTTGGAGAGGCTGTTTCCTAAGGTGGGAGAGTCTAAGACCAGAGGACACAGCTTCAGAATAGAGAGGCTTCCTTTTAGAACAGAGATGAGCAGGAATTTCTTTAGCCAGAGAGTGGTGAATCTGTGGAATTCTTTGCCACAGGCAGCTGTGAAGGCTAAGTCTTTTATGTATATTTAAGGCAGAAGTTGATGGAGTCTGAATTGGTCAGGGCATGAAGGGATAGGACAACGCAGGAGATTGGGGCTGAGAGGGAAAATGGATGAGAGGGAAAATCGATGGGCCAAATGGCCTAATTCTGCTCCTATATCTTATGGTCTTAAGGGCTAACAAAGAAATTCAATAGAATCTTGAAAACACTACACACAAAGCCAGACAAGCAATATGCAAAAGACAAACTGCAAATACAAAAACAAATAATAACAGATCAGAAGTACATGTTTAAAGAGAAATCGCAGAGTGCAGATTGCAGTGTTTATAGTTCAAAAATATATCTAGTAGCTCTTTGAGCTGCCTGCAAAATGTCACTATTTATTTCCAGCACCATCTGCTATCATTGGCAGGAGATTTCTGTGTTGTGAGTTTGATGACATGATCAGGAAAGTTGATGAGATGGTAGGTTTAGTATACACTCGGTGGCCATTTTATTAGGTACACCTGTACACCATGTCATTTACAGTTTCGATCACCGAATTATCAGAAAGATGTCAACAAAATAGAGAGAGTACAGAGAAGATTTACTAGAATGTTACCTGGATTTCAGCACCTAACTTACAGAGAAAAGTAGAACAAGTTGGGTCTTTATTCTTTGGAGCGTAGAAGGTTGAGGGGGGTCTTAATAGAGGTATTTAAAATTATGAGGGAGATAGAGAGAGTTGACGTGGATAGGCTTTTTCCATTGAGAGTAGGGGAGATTCAAACAAGAGGAAATGAGTTGAGAGTTAGGGGGCAAAAGTTTAGGGGTAACATGAGGGGGAACTTCTTTATTCAGAGAGTGGTAGCTCTGTGGAACGAGCTTCCAGCAGAAGTGGTACAGGCAGGTTCGATATTGTGATTTAAAGTAAAATTGGATAGGTATATGGACAGGAAAGGAATGGAGGGTTATGGGCTGAGTGCAGGTCGGTGGGACTAGGTGAGAGTAAGAGTTTGGCATGGACTAGAAGGGCCGAGATGGCCTGTTTCCGTGCTGTAATTGTTATATGGTTAATGCAAATATCTAATCAGCCAATCATTTGGCAGCAACTGAATACATAAAAGCATACAGACATGGTCAAGAAGTTCAGTTGTTGTTCAGACCAAACATCAGAATGGGGGTGAAATGTGATCCAAGTGACTTTGATCGTGGAATGATTGTTGGTTCAGACAGGGTGTTTTGAGTAACTCAGAAACCGCTGATCTCCTGGGATTTTCACACACTAAAGTTTACAGAGAATTGTGTGATAAACAAAATTCATCCGGTAAGCAGCAGTTTCCTGGGCAAAAATTCCTTGTTAATGAGAGAGGTCAGAGGAAATTGGTCAGGCTAGTTCAAGCTTGACAGGAAGGTGACAGTAATTCAAATAACCAGGCGTTACAACAGTAGTGTGCAGAAGTGCATCTCTGAACACACAACACATCGAATCTTGAAGTGGATGGGCTACAGGAGCAGCACACTTGGAATGTACACTTATTTACCACTTTATTGGGCACAGGAGGTACCTAATAATGTGGCCACTGGGTGTATATAAGGGTTCTGATAAGGTTCATGTATGGTAGGTTGCTCTTGAAGGTTAAATCGCAGGGAGAGTTAGCAAACTACATACAAAATTGGCTGTAGAGTAGCTCAGAGCTCGGTATTTTTCATTACTTCACCACTGGTAACATTGCTGTTTCGTTGTTTGGTGCTTGCTCAGTAGACAATGAACTAGACACTGTAGATGGAGCTAAGTAATCTCATAAATAGCAGGTCTAATCAAAGCCCTTTAGTCCTACCACAGTTATACAGCACGGATAAAGGCCCTTCTGTACACACGTCTAACATTACATCATGGCTCTTGAACTCAGTCCTTCTACTAATGAAGACCAACACACCCCACATCATCTTTACCATCCTATCAACTTTCATGGCAACTTTGAACGATCTTTGGGTAAGTGGGCTGAGGAATGGCAAATGGAGTTGATTTCAGATAAGTGGGAGGTTTTACCTTATGAGAAAACAAATGAGGGTAAGACTATCATAGTGAATGGCAGGGCCCCGTGGAGAACAGAAGATTTCCTGAACATGGAGTTGCAGGTAGCAAGATGGTGAAGGTGTTTGGCACTCAGGGTAAAGAAGTTGTGATGTTACGTTGTAGTTAGTGATGTCACTTCTGGAATACTGTGTTCAGCTGTGGTCACCCTGCTGCAGGAATGTTGCCATTAAGCTGGAAAAAGTGCAGAAAAGATTAATGACCATGTTGCTAGGACAGGTGGGACTGAGTAGGGAGAGAGGCTGAGCAGGCTGGGGCCTCTGTTCATTAGAGAATGAGGGGTAACCGAAGAGGTGTTTTAAAATTCCTGCATACATTAACTCTATCTATACACCTCATAATTTTTATACCTCTAACAAATCTCCCCTTATTCTCCTCCATTCCAGGGGATAAAGTCCTAACCTATTCAACCTTTCCCTATAACTCAGGTCCTTAAGTCCCGGCAACATCCTTTGATTTATGATCAAAAACTCTCTTAATGACTCTCTCTCTACCTGGTACGTCACTTGTGAGGAATTATGAATCTGTCTTTTGGTTCTACTTCTTCTGTAGGTCTACTATCTTTGTTCCTCCACAACAACAGTCTTCAACCACAGACCCAAATTTGCACCAATGTTTCTCGAACCCATCCAATCTTGTTCCTGTCCATCATGGGCACTAAATTTCCAGTGTCGGGGACACTTTCAAAAGGCAGTACCCCAAAAAGGGGCTTTCAATCATCATTAAGGGACTCCATCAGCCAGGATGTGCTTTGTTCTTATTACAATCAGAGATGAGGTTCAGACATTTTAGGAACAGCTTTTTCCCTCTGCCATCAGATTTCTGAATGAACAATGACCTAATGCAGGAACAATACTTCACTATTTTTGCTTTGTTTTTGCACTAATTAATTTTTATAGATGTATGCACACAGTGGCCACTTTGTTAGGAACAGGAGTAGAATCCTATGCAGTTTTCTGCTGCCGTAGCCCATCCACTCAAAGTTTGACATGTTGGGCCTGCAGAGATGCTCTTCTGCACAACACTATTGTAATGCGTGGTTATTCGAGTTACTGTCACTTTCCTGTCAGGTTGAAGCAGCCTTGCCGTTCTCCTCTGACTTCTCTCGCTAACAAGGTGCTTTCACCCTCGGAACTACTCAGTGGATTTTTTTTGTTTTTCACGCCGTTCTATGTAAACTTGAGCTGAAGTTCTTGACCTGGGATCCACGGACCCCTCAGTTAATGGTAGGGGTCCGTAGCATAAAAAAGTTCGGGAAACCCTGCTCGCGAGACAGTTATGTATGAAAATTCCATGAGATCAGCAATTTCTGAGATACACAGCACACGTCGTTTGGCACCAACAATCATTCCAAGGTCAAAATCACTTAGATCAATTTCTTACCCAATTCTGATGTTTTGTCTGAATAACAACTGAACCTTTTGGCCATGTCTATATGGTTTTATGCACTAAGTTGTTGCCACATGATTGGCTGATTAGCTATTTGCATATTGAGCAGGTGTACCTAATAAAGTTCAAAATAAATTTATTATCAAGGTACATATATGTCACCATATCCAAGCCTAATAATAATAGTAACAAATAAATAAGCAATAATTATCGAGAACATGGGAAACTTCTTGAAGGGGAGGGTGAGCAGCCAGAGGTCATGGTACATATTGGTACTAATGACATAGGCAGCAGAGAGGCAGAGGTCCTGCGCAGTAAGTTTAGGGAGTTAGGCAGGAGGCTGAAGAGCTGGACCTCCAAGGTGGTAATCTCCAGATTACTCCCAGTGTCACAAGCTACTGAAGGTCAGAACAAGAAGGATAGCACAGATGAATGAGCGAATGACGGGATGGTACAGGAGGCAGAGTTTCAAGATTTTGGATCATTGGAACCTTTTCTGGGTAGGGGTGATGTGTACAAGTGGAACAGGTTGCACCTAAACTGGAGGGAAACCAATATCGTGGGAGGGAGGTTTGCAAATGCTAGTGGGGAGGGTTAAAACTAGATTTACAGGGGGGTGGGAACTGAAGTGAAGAGACAGAGAATGGAGCAGTTGGAGCACCAATAGAGACAGCTTGTAGAGAGTTTATGAGGAAAGATTGCCTCAGTCAGATGGTTTGAGATGTGTCTATTTTAATGCAAGGAGTATCATAAACAAGGTGGATGAACTTGGATCATGGATCAATACATGGAACTATGACGTTGTGGCCATTACAGAGACCTGGACGTCTCAGGAGCAGGAATGGCTGCTGAGTGTGCCAGACTTTAGATGTTTCAAAAAGGACAGGGAGGGAGGCAAAAGAGGTGGGAGCGTGGCACTGTTGATCAGGGATATATCATATCATGGCTGCAGAAAAGGAGCAGGTCATGGAGGGATCATCTACGGAGTCATTGTGGGTGGAAGTCAGAAAGAAAAAGTGGGCAATAACTCTACTGGGTGTTTTTTATAGATCCCCCCCCCCCCACCAAAAGTAACAGAGACATCAAGGAGTAGATAAGGAGGCAGATATGGAACGGTGCAATAATAATAGGATTGTTGTGATAGGTAATTTTAACATTCCTAATATTGACTGGCATCGCTTTAGGGCAAGGGGTTTGGATGGGGTGGAGTTTGTTAGGTGCGTTCAAGAAGGTTTCTGATGCAATATGTAGATAAGCTAACTAGAGGAGAGGCTGTCTTTGATCTGGTATTGGAAAATGAGCCTGGTCAGACGTCAGATCTCTGGATGGGATAGCATTTTGGAAGTAGTGATTACAGCTCTATCTCCTATACAACCATAGTGCTGGAGAGGGAGAGGAGCAGACAATTTCGGAAAACATTTAATTGGAGAAACTTGGGAGGATAAATTGGAAGCAGATGTTCACAGGGAAATGCACGGTAGAGATGTGGCAAATGTTCAGGGAATATTTGCATGGCATTCTGCAGAGGTACGTCCACTGAGGCAGGGAAAGGATGGTAGGGTAAAAGAACCATGGTGTACGAAGGATGTAGAAAACCTTAGTTAGGAAAAGAAAAACATACAAAAGGTTCAAGAAACCAGGTACTGTTAGAGCTCTAGAAAATTACATTTGCCAGGAAGAAGCTTAAGAATGAAATTAGGAAAGCTAGAAGGGGCGATGAGAAGACCTTGGTGAGCAGGATTAGGGAAAATCCCAAAGCATTCTACAGGTATGTGAAGAGTATGTGAAAGGATGTGCTGTGTGAGACTAGGACCAATCAGGTGCGATAGTGGAAATGTGTGCATGGAGTTGGAGGAGATAGCAGAGGTACTTAATGAATACTTTGCTTCATTATTCACCAGGGAAAAGAACCTTGGCAATTGTGGGGATGACTTACAGCAGACTGAAATGCTTGAGCATGTAGACATTAAGAAAGAGTATGTGCTGGAGGTTTTGAAAAGCATTAAGTTAGATAAATTGGCGGGACTGAACAAGATATACACCAGGATACTGTGGGAAGTGAGGGAGGAGATTGCTGAGCCTCTGGCAATGATCTTGACATCATCAATAGGAATTGGAGAGGTTCTGGAGGATTGAAGGGTTGCGGTTGTTGTTCCCTTATTCAAGAAAGGGAGTAAGGGTAGCCCAGGAAATTATAGACTAGTGAGTCTTACTTCAGCAGTAGGTAAGTTGTTGGAGAACTGAGAGGCAGGATTTAGCAGCATTTGAAGACACGTAATCTGATTAGGGATAGTCAGCATGGCTTTTTCAAGGGAAGGTCGTGCCTTATGAGCCTGGTTGAATTTTTTGAGAATGTAACAAAACACATTGATGAAGGTAGTGTTTATGGATTTCAGTAAGGCTTTTGATAAGGTTCCCTATGCAAGGCTCATTAAGGAGGCATGGGATCCAAGGAGATATTGCTTTGTGAATCCAGAATTAGCTTGACCACAGAAAGGTGGTTGTGGATGGTTTGTATTTTGCATGGAGGTTGGTGACCAGTGGTGTTCCACAGGGATCTGTTCCGGGACCCATCCTCTTTGTGATTTTTATAAATGACCTGGATGAGGAAGTGGAAGAGTGGATTAGTAAATTTGCTGATGACACAAAAGTTGGGGTATTGCGGATAGTCTGGAGGGTTGTCGGAGGTTATAACAGGACATCGATTGGATGCAGAACTGGGCTGAGAAGTGGCAGATGGAGTTCAACCCAGAAAAGTGTGAAGTGGTTCATTTTGGTATGACAGAATATAATATAAATGGTCAGACTCTTGGCAGTGTGGAGGATCAGAGGGATCTTGGGGTCTGTGTCGATAGGACACTCAAAGCTGCTGCGCAGGTTGACAGCGTTGTTAAGAAGGCGTATGGTATGTTGGCATTCATCAACTGTGGGATTGAGTTCAAGAGCCGTGAGGTAATGTTACGGCTATATCAGACCTTAGTTAGACCCCACTTTGACTACTGTGTTCAGTTCTGGTCACCTCACTACAGGAAGGATGTGGATATTGTAGAGAGAGTGCAGAGGAGGTTTACAAGGATGTTGCTTGGATTGGAGAGCATGCTTTATGAGAATAGGTTGTGAACTTGGCCTCTTTTTGGAGCAACAGAGGATAAGAGGTGACCTGATAGAGGTGTGTAAGATGACGAGAGACATTGATCATGTGGATAGCCAGAGGCTTTTTCCCATGGCTGAACTGGCTAACACGAGAGGGCACAGTTTTAAGGTGCTTGGAAGAAGATACAACAAGAATGCCAGGGGTAAGTTTTTCCACACAGAGAGTGGTGGGTGCGTGGAATGCACTGCCAGTGATGGTGGTAGAGGCAGATACAATAGGGTCTTTTGAGAAACTCTTAGAGAGGTATGTGAGGCTTAGAAAAATAGAGGGCTATGCGGTAGGGAAATTCTAGGCAGTTTCTAGAGTAGGTTACATGGTTGGCATGACATTATGGGCTGAAGGGCCTGTAATGTGTTGTAGATTTCTATGTTCTGCATTCTATGCAAGTCCTTGAAAGTGAGTCCATAGGTTGTGGGAACATTTCAGTGAACGTGGAAGTGAAGTTAGGTTGAGTTATCCCCTTTGGTTCAAGAGCCTGATGGTTGAGGGGTAATGACTGTTCCTGAACCTGGTGGTGTGAGTCCTGAGGCTCCTGTACCTTCTTCCTGAGGGCAGCAGTGAGAAGAGAGCATATTCTGGGTGGAGGGGATCCCTGATGATGGATGCTGCTTTCCTGCGACAGTATTTCATGTAGATGCTCAGTGGTAGGGAGGGCTTTACCCATGATGGACCGGGCCTTATCCACAACATTTTGTAAGAATTTGCACTGGTGTATCCATACCAGGCTGTGATGCAGCCAGTCAATATACTGTCCACTACACATCTTTAGAAGTTTGTCAAAGTTTTAGATGTTATGCTGAATCTATGAAACTCCTAAGGAAGTAGAGCCACTGCCATGCTTCGTAATTGGACAGGTCCTCTGAAATAATAACACCAAGGAATTTAAAGTTGCTGACCCTCTCCACCTCTGATCCTCTGATGAGGACTGGCTCATAGACCAAGAGTTTCCTTCTCCTGAAGTCAATAATCAGTTCCTTGGTCTTGCTAATATTGAGTAAGTGGTTGTTGCTTTGACACCACAGCTAGATTTTCCATCTCCTTCCTCTATGTGATTCATCATCACCTTTGATTCGGTCTATGACAGCAAACTTAAATATGGCATTGGAGCTGTGCTTAGTCTCACAGTCGTGAATGTGAAGTGAGTGGAGCAGGGGGCTAAGTACACATCCCTGCAGTGCACCTGTGCTGAGGGAGATCATGGAGGAGACATCGTTGCCATTCTGAACTGACTGGGCTCTGCAAGTAAGGAAATTGAAGATCCAACTGCACAAGGAGGTATTGAGTCCAGGGTCTTGGAGCTTGTTGATTAGTTTTGAGGGAATGATGGTATTGAATGCTGAGCTGTAGTCGATAAAGAGTATCCTGATGTATGCATCTTTGCTGTCTAGATGTTCCATGGTTAAGTGAAGAGCCAATGAGATGGCAACTTCTGTGGGCCTGTTGCTCTAGTAGGCAAACTGGAGCAGATCCAAGTCACTTCTCAGCCAGGAGTTAATATGTTTCATCACCAACCTTTCAAAACACTTTATCACTGTGGGTACAGTAGGTCACCATGTTCTTGTTAGGCACTGGTATAATTGAAGCCTACTTGAATCATGCTTCAGACTGCGGAAGCAAGAGGTTAAAGATGTCAGTGAGCACTCCAGCCAGTTGATCAGCACAGGTGTTTAGTACCCCGTCTGGGCCAGATGCTTTTCATGGGTTCACTCTCCTGAAGACTGCTTGCATGTTGGCTTTGGATACTGAAATTACAGGATCATCAAGGGTGGAGCGAGCTTGTGATGGCTTCTCCATGTTTTGCAAGCATAGGAGTTATTGAGTTCATCTGGAAGTGAATCCCTGCTGTTGCCTATGTTGCTTGATTTAACTTTATAAGAGATGATAGTACTCAAGCCTTGCCACAACTGTCGAACGTCCTTCATTGATTCAAGTTTAGTCCAGAATTGCCACTTCACCTGTGACGTGACTTTCTGGAGATCGAAGTGGACCTCTTGTAACTTCCTTTGTCACTAGAATTGAATGCCTCTGATCTGGCCCACAGCAGATTGTGAATCTCATGATTTTTACAGGGTTTCTGATTCGGGAAGAACCTGAATGATCTTGTGGGGACACACTCATCTGCAACTGTTCTACTAAAGTCTGTGATAACCATGTTGTATTCATTCGGAGCCGCAGATGAGTCCTTGAACACGGCCCAGTCCATTGACTTGAAGCAATCCCATAGTTGCTCCTCTACATCCTGCGACCACCTCTTTGTTGTCCTATTCTCTGGAGTCTTGCCCTTCAGCCTCAGTCCTTCTCCTTCCTGTAGAAGGACAGCCAGTGATCTGATTTACTGAACTGCGGTCTGTGCATGGAATGGTGGCATTCCTTGGTATAATAGTGGTCTAGTGTGATGGGACCACTGATTCTACAGGTTATATACTGATGGTAATTGGGCAGGATTTTCTTCAAACAAGCCTGGTTGAAGTCCTCGACTATGCTTTGAGATGTGTCAGGATGGACTGTTCTTTGTTTGGAGACTGCACCATGCAGTATCTCAAGCGCTTGATTATGTTTAGTTATTTTAATTTGTATTTTATGTATTGCACTGTACTTCTGTTGCAAAACAACAAAGTCCATGACATATGTCAGTGATAATAAACGTGAGTCTGATTCTGATTTGTGTCCTTACCGTAATATTGCTGTGTCACTGATGTATGTTATTACAATCAGTGTAATTAATTGTTCGTGCCTCTAGTCTTCAGCCTCTGATATAGATGACTCCATCATCTCCGTCCAATATCCACACCATTCTCCATGTCAATGGGATCCCATCTTACTGCTTCTATTCTGTCATTATCCAGTAAAGTTACTGAGTATATTCAAGATAAAGCTTGATAGAATATGGGGCTCGGCCATAATATACAATAGTGGATCACACATCAGGAATTTTCTCTCACACATTGTGCTCTTACATCCCTATTCTGCATCTCATTGGATCGAAGATTGACTGACTGGCAGGAAGCTCAGAGTGGAAGCAAAACGGGCCTTTCCTGGTTGGCTGCTGGTGACTAGTGGCGTACCGCAGGAGTTGGTGTTGAGTCCGCTACTTTTTACATTGTGCGTATGTTGATGGAATTGATGGCTTTGTGGCCAAGTTTGTGAAAATACAAAGATAGGTAGAGGGGCAGGTGATGTTGAGGAAGCTGGGAGTCTACAGAAAGACTGGATAGATAGGAGAATGGGCAAAGAAGCAGCAAAGGGAAAACAGTGTAGTGAAGATTGGTTGAAGGAATAAAGGCATAGACTATTTTCCAAATTGAGTGAATTCTGAAATTGGAAGTACAAAGGGACTTGGGTGTTCTAGTGCAGGATTCCCTGAAGGTTGAGTCGTTGGTAAGGAAGGTAATTGCAATATGAGCACTCATTTTGAGAGGACTAAAAGATAAAGGCAAAGGTTTGGATGCTTTATAAGGCATTAGACAGACCATATTTGAAGTATTGTGAGCAATTTTGTGCCCCTAAGAAAGAATATACTGGCATTGGAGAAGGTCCAGAAGAGGTTCACAAGAATGATCCCAGAAATGAAAGGGTTAATGTTTGAGGAGTATTTGCTAGGTCTGTGATTATACTCTCTGGAGTTTAGAATGGGGTGGGGGGAGGTGATCTTGTTGAAACCTACTGAATATTGAAAGGTCTTGGTAGGGTAATGTGGAGAGTATGTGTCCAATCATGGGAGAATCTTCAGCCAGAGAGTGATGAATCTGTGTAATTCACTGCCACAGGTGGCTGTGAAGGCCAAGTTATTGGGTATATTTAAAGTGGAGGTTGATAAGTTCCTCATTAGTAAGGGCGTAAAAAGTTACAGAGGAAGGCAGGGGAATGGGGTTGAGAGGGAAAATAAATCAGCCATAATCAAATGGTGGAGCAAATGCAATGGGCTGAAGAGTGGTCTAATTCTGTTCCTATGTCTTATGGCCTTATATTTTCACTTGCAGAACTGATGGCAGAGGTGGGTACGATGGACCAGATGAGTACATCAGACAGTTCATCAGACTCCAAGAGCTCTTCGTCCTCGTCCACCTCCTCGAGCAGTGAAAGCTCCAGTGATTCTGAAGATGAGACACAGAAGGTGGCTCAGCCTCTACCTCCCACCATGCCTTTCTCTCACGTTTCCATGCCGTTAATGTCAACGTCACTACCTCAGGATAACGTGAAAAAAATGGAAGAAACTCTGAATACATTGCGTCAGTAACTTGCTATTATTCCTTTTAATTAACAGAATAATGTCTTCAAAAGAGGTCAGGGATGTGACCCTTATCAGAAAGTGGTGGATGCATGGAACGCCCTACGAGGGGTGGTGATAGAGGCAGATACATTAGAGACATTTGAGAGACTCTTAGATGAATGAATGAATGAGAAAAGGAAGGCTATGTGGGAGAGAAGTTTTAGATTGATCTTTGAGTAGGTTAAAAGGTTAGCACAACATTGTGGGTTGAAGGGCCTGTACTGTTCTGTGTTCTAAGAGAAACTGCAAGTAAACTTCCAAGGTTCCCTCTCCATTCTCACACTATTATTTATCAATGGTGTTTGGAGCCGGAGGCAAAGACTGTTAAGAATCAGGCACATAGCATGCCATAACTTTGCCATTGTTGGCAAATGAGTAACCTTGTTGCCTCTGCTGCAGAGTTTGTCAGAGTCTGAATTTTAGGTTCTGTCATGCATGCCATTGACAATCGTGTAGGTGAATAACCGGTGGTGTAACTAGATGTCAATGGAGTTTAAAGTTATAGGAGCATGCATCAGCCATTCATACCCCCGCCCGAGCATCACTCACACCATCTATCAGACCCATGTGATCTGAGACCCAGCTTATGTACAGTACTTATATGTTGTCCCCAAAATTTCTTGCTATCTTTTGATTAATAATACACTCAGTGGCCACTTTTTTAGGTACCTCCTGTACTTATTAAAGTGGCAACAAAGTGTATGTACATGATTTTCTACTGCTGTAGCCCATCTTCTTCAAGGTTTGACATGTGCATTCATTAATGCTCTTCTGCACACTACTGTTGAAACACATGGTTCGTTGAGTTACTGTCACCTTCCTGTCAGTTTGAACCAGTTGGTCATTTTCCTCTGACCTCTCTCATTCACAGAACATTGTTGCCCACAGAACTACAGCTCACTGAATGTTTTTTTTTGTTTTTGCACCATTCTCTGTTAACTCTCAGAGACTGTTGTGCATGAAAATCCGAAGAGATCAGCAGGTTCTGAGATACTCAAACCACTCTGTCTGGCACCAGTGATCATTCCAAGGTCAAAAGTCATTTAGATCACATTTCTTCCACATTCTAAGTATTTGGTATGAACAACAACTGAATCTCTTGACCTTTTCTGCATGCTTTTATGCATTGAGTTACTGCCACATGATTGGCTGATTAGATATTTGCATTAATATACAGGTGTACCCAATAAAGTGGGCACTTTAATGTTGGATCTAAATTTAATAATTGACAGGATTACATGCAATGTACCTGCATAGTTTTCTAGTTTAATCCCTTAATAGCCTTTTTCTAATGTAGAGGTTATGATCCCAGACTTAGCCAGTAGGAATGGGCTTTTACCCACTTGTCAGTTCACATCTGTATCATAACTTCAATCAAATTGCCCCTTAACATTTTGAATACTGAAGAATACAAACCTTGTTTCCTGAGCAATACACACAAAGTGCTGGTGGAACTCAGCAGGTCAGGCAGCATCTAAGGAGAAGAATAAACAGTTGCCATTTCAGACTAAGACCTCATATCAGGACTGAAAAGGAAGGAGAAAGAAGCTCATCTAAGAATGTGGGGGTAATACAAGCTGGCAGGTGATAGGTGAAACTGGGAGAGGGGTAAAGTAGGTGGGTGAAGGAGGATGATGAAGTGATAAGCTGGGACGGGATTGGTGGAAGAGGTAAAGGAAGAAGGAATCTGACAGGAAGGAACAGTGGACCATGGGAAAAGGGAAAGGAGGGGGAGGAGCTCCAAAGGTAGGTGAGGAGAAAAGAAGATGTGAGGGGACAGTAAATGGGAATGGAAGAAGGGAGAAATGAATATCTAGAGGTTAAGAGAAATTGATGTCCATGCCATCAGATTGTAGGCTGCCCAGACAGAATAACACACAAAGTGCTGGAGAAACTCTGCAAGTCAGGCAGCATCAATGGATAACCTTGGTTTCTTTAATCTCTCACTACAATTTAATGCTTGTAATCTAGATATTGTTCTGGTCAGCTAAAGAGGAAGACCTCAAACAGTTCTGCAGATGGTCTTTACATGCTGATACTTGGTTGATCGTCAGAGCTGGTAAACCTGATACAGTTGTTGGTAAATTGGTTTATTATAGTTACATGTATTGAGGTGAAGTGAAAAGCTTCTCTTGCAAACCGTTCATGAGATTATACAGTGTTTCGAGGTAGCACAAGGTAAAACAGTAACAGAGTGCAGAATAAGGTGTAGCAGCTACAGAGAAAGTGCATTGGCGATAAACAATAAAGTGCAGGATCATAATGAGCTTGAGTTAGAGGTCAGGTGTCCATCTTATTGTACGAGGGAACCATTCAATAGTCTTATAAAGCAGGATAGAAGCTGTCCTTGAATCTGGTGGAATGTACTTTTGGGGTTTTGCATCCTCTGCCCAATGGGAGAAGTGAGAAGAGAGTGTGTCCACGGTGGGTGGAGGTCTTTGATTATGCTGGCTGCTTTCCCAAGGCAGGGAGAAGTGTAGACAAAGGTCCACAGAGAGGAGGATGATTTTGTAATGTGCTGAGCTGTGTCCACAACTCTGTGCAATTTCTTGTGGTCACAGGCAGACCAGGTGCCATATGCATCTGGATAGAATGTTTCTTTGATGCATTGATAAAAATTGGTGATAGTCAAAGGGGCACACTGAATTTCCCTAGCCTCCTGAGAAAGTGGAAGCATTGGGAAGCTTATTAGCTGTAACACCAACATGGTTGGGGTTGGACCAGGGCAGGCTTTTGGTGATGTTCACATGGAGACCTTAACCCTCTCAACCTCAGCAACCTCGCTGTCATTTGAAGAGTAGATCTCATGATGCACTGAACACATCATCAGTGATGTAGCTTGGGGTCACTGGGTGTTTCACCCAGGTGACCCAGCTGTGGTTGATCAAGCCACAACTTGTGTTCAGGTAGCATGTGCTGCACATTTCCATGGGCTTCCTACCTTCATCCTGAGCCATCTAAAGGCTTTCTCTGCTGCCTCAACGTGTACAGATGGCTCTCTGTCTCCTTGTACTAGTGATGCCCAAAATGCTGAGGGCTCTGTGAGGAGACTGCCAGGCAAAGCTCTGGCAGCCCACTTCAACAGGCTTGCACTTTGCCTTCCATCCCTGCCTCCGACAGTTGCGGACCAGTTCCTCATATCTGGCAAGCTTCATCCCATAGGCCTCCTCCAGACGCCCCTCCCAAGGCACTGTCAGCTACAGCAGGACGATCTGTTTTGCTGCCTCTGAGACCAGGAGGATGGCCTTGACGATGTGCTGTGGAAACGTTAGTTGTTTCTCCAGGTCAGTCATGAGTCGCCAGATGTGACGTGAAGTGATGCCAGAATCCCTGTGGGTGGCTTTACTCTTGCTTCTGATTGCTCTCCGATCTCACCTGCTAATGCAGATTCTTAAGAAGATTGCTTCTGCAAGGGTCTTCAGTACCTGGTCGTGTCTCCAGTGCTATCGGTCATCTCCAATATAAATAGAAGTATGTCCACCACCACCTTTCCTGAACTCAACAACCAACCCTTTTGTTTTGCTGACTTTGAGGAAAAAGTTGTTGTCATGACACCATGTCACTGGGCTGTCTGTCTCCTCCGGTTTCCAAGATTGATAAGGCAAAACTCAATGACAATATTTGCCCAGCAATAACACCAAGATGTATGATTTGTAACCACGAAGTAATAAAGCTTCCTGTGCTTGTTAATATTTATGAAGCAATAATGCAAAATGATCAGGAGTAAATGGTTGTAACACACACAAAATATTGGAGGAACTCAGCAGGCCAGGCAGCATCTATGGAAAAGAGTACAGTTGACATTTTGGACTGAAACCCTTAATCAGACTGCACTCTTTTCCAAAGATGCTGCCTGACCAGCTGAGCTCCTCCAGCATTTTGAATGTGTTACTCTGGATTTCCAACATCTGCAGAATCTTTTGCATGTAAGGAGTTGTACATCCTTTTTTTTAAATTTTATTTTTATTTGGATAAGGAGTTCACAATTATCATGTACTTTTTTCACACATATAACCTTTTCCATTTTTTATATGTATAAAACTACAATTATTTATACATTCTTAAGTACACATTGAGATGATATAAAAGCAAAATAAACATTTAAATAGATAATTATGTACTGTGGTAAATCTAACCTATTAGGCTAAGTAATGAAATTAGTTGTTAAGAAAAATGGTAATAATAGTTTCCATACAACCCTTCTGGACCATTTCCACTGGTCCAAAATGTTGCATACAAGCCTATATACCAACCATTGTAGGTGTTTATATCCCAATTTGTTCGTGCTTGTTCCTGCCCGCAGACATAATTATCCAATCCCTATGTACTTATTTACTTAATTTTTTCATTTTTTTTATCCCTTTCCCAAATCTTTCCCTTTACTTGTGTTAATTCTCTATTTTCCAAAAAAAAAACAACAAACATTTAGACTAGGGGTGCTTACGTTAGCAATATTACTGTGTTGATGAGAAGAGCAATATAAATCATTAGGAGAGTCATCTAAAGTCTGCTCGCATTGGGGTTATATATTCAATCCATTTATTCCAGATTTGATAAAATGTTTCTTTTTGAGTTCTCAGGGAGTAGGTCAACTTTTCCATTTTAAATATTTCCAAGATAATTTCGTACCAATCTTCTAATGTAGGTGGTATTGGATTTAGCCATTTTCTAGTGATTGATTTCTTACTTGCCGCTAAGAGGGCCTGCAGCAACTTTATATCTTCCTTCTGTTCAAGGAACAATACATGCCCCAAATAGAGCGTCTCAAAGTTCAGAAGTATCTGGGACCTAAGTACCTTAACTAATATTCTATGAATGCCTTCCCAAAATAGACTTAATTTAGGGCAATCCCAGAAAATATGAAAATGATTTGCCTCCTTGGAGCCGCACCTTCTCCAACACATCACATTTGTATCTTTATATTTTTCCTGATATGGGGTCTTGAAGTATCGTATAATGTTTTTCCAACAATGTTCTCCCCAAGTCAAAGAATTAGTCGAGGACCATTGAAAGCTGCAGATTTTCCCCCAAGCCTCCTCTGAAAGTACCAACCCCGCTTCTTTCTCCCACTTCTCTTTAATATACAATGTATTTACATTTTTAGCATGGGAGAGTGCATTATATAGGCGAGAAACTGATTTACTAGGTATTGAACTGCAAGCCGAATTCAGAATCTTGAAAAATTCTAATTCTACTGTTGATAGGTCTGTATATCTACAACTCTGGTTAACATAGTTTCGTATTTGAAGGTACCTAAAAAAGTCATTATGTTCTAGGCCATGTTTGTCCTGCAGGATTTGGAAACTTTGTAATACTCCTTTATCTATAAATGAGAGGTAGGTTGTAAGACCTTTCTTTATCCATAGCTCAAATCTTTTATCTCCTCTGTTGGGAAGGAATTCGGTATCATATGCACACCATCTAAAGAGTTTCAGCATGTTATTAATTCCACATGAATTAACCACCTTCTGCCATACTTTTAATGTAAGATTTATCCAAGCATTATTAAATTTTTCCAACTGGGCCATCAATCCTTTGTCAGCTATTGAGGCCTGAAGAGGAAAACTGTCAACTAATCCAAATTCTATTTCCTTCCATCTAGCCTTATATTCCCTATTACACCAATATAACAGAGGGGTTATCTGTGAGGCATAAAAATAATTTCTCAGGCAAGGAAGAACCATACCTCCTCTTTCCTTCCCTAACTGTAAGGTGTTATATCGAATTCTAGGTTTCCTTCCTTGCCAAATGAAGCGGGAAATCCATTTGTCCCATTCCCTGAATTGATTATCATCCACCTCCACTGGTAAAGTACGGAAAAGATATAATAACCGAGGAAGAATATTCATTTTTATAGTATTTATCCTTGAATTTAAACTTAATAAGGGGATAAGATTCCATCTATGCATATCTGCTTTTATCTCTGAGATTAATGGCCCATAATTTACCTGTGACAGTGTTGAAAGATCCTTCGGCAGGGTTATTCCTAAATATTTTAATGATTTAGCTTCCCACTTAAGATCGTATGTATCCTGCAATTTTTTGGATGGTGTATAATTTAGGGACATAACCTGCGTTTTCTTTACATTTATTTTATAACCTGATATTTTCCCAAAGTCATCCAACAGTGTAAACAATCCTATAAATGATTTTTCTGGTTCACTCAGATAGACCAAAACATCATCTGCAAATAACGCCACTTTCTGTTCAATCCCTGCCACCTTGATACCTTTTACGATTTCGCTCTGTCTTATTAGTTGGGCAAGTGGTTCAATATATAGTGCAAAAAGGAGAGGAGAAATTGGGCATCCCTGTCTAGTGCCTCTCTCTAAAATGAAGGAGTCAGAGAGGTCCCCATTTATCTTAATTTGGGCTGTTGGGCTGTCATACAGAGTCTGAATTACTTTAATAAACCTTTCTTGAAAGCCGAATCTTCCTAACACTCTGTATAGGAATGCCCAACTAACCGAATCAAAAGCTTTCTCAGCATCCAATCCTACTACCATTGTCTCTGTCTCGTTCTTATTAACCTGGTCTAATATGTGCAGAGTTCTCCTTATGTTGTCCTGTGTTTGTCTTTGTTGAATAAATCCAGTCTGGTCTAAATGGATTAGGCCAGGTAAAAGCTTTTCCAATCTGCGCGCTAATATAGATGTAAATAGTTTGTAATCTAAATTAAGAGCACTAATTGGCCGATAATTGCCACATTCTAGTTTATCTTTACCCTCTTTAGGAATAACTGAAATAATCGCTTCTCTCCAGGAAGGTGGAGTTTCTCCTCTCTGCAAGATCCAATTAAAGGTGTTAAGTAGTAATGGGGCTAACTGTGTCTTCAGGGACTTGTACCATTCTGAGGTAAACCCATCAGAACCCGGGGACTTTCCAGCCTTTAACCTAGAGATGGCCACGTTCAGTTCTTTGACAGTTACTGGTTCTAATAAACTTTCATTTTGTAAATCTGTAAGTTTAGGTAGATCTAAAAAATTCAATACACTGTCTATATAGGGCTCACTGGGGGCCCGGGGTTGGGAGTACAGCTCTCGATAATACGTTTCAAAACTCTCTTGAATTTTCCCTATTGTACTCTCCACAAGCTTTGTCTTTGGATTCTTTATTTTATGAATTGTATTGTCCGCTTGTTGTTTTCGTAATTTATATGCTAATAATCTAGCTGATTTACCTCCTACTTCATAATTCTTTTGTCTCAGGTAAAGAAAATTTCTTTGAGTTTCCAACGTATAAATATCATCAATTTCACTTTGCAATTTCCTAATTTCCTGTTTTCGATTTGAATTACTTTTGTTGCTATCTCCAACTTGAAGTTGTTTTAATTTTCCTTGAAGGTCTGCTAATTTTTGTGCATTGATTTTTTTCATGTGAGTAGTAATGGAAATAATTTTCCCTCTCAGTACAGCTTTCAATGTATCCCATAAAATCACTGGTGATGTTTCTCCCGTGTCGTTAAGGTCTAGATATTCTTTGATTTCTCCCCTTAATCTCTCCATTACTTTTGGGTTATTAAGTATATGTGAGTTTAGCCTCCATAGTGTTTTCCTCATTTTCCTTTCCAGGATTAGAGACATAGAGACTGGGCTATGATCCGACAGATCAATTGTTGCAATATTACAGTTTTTTATCCTGAGTCTATCTGTATTAAAGATAAAGAAATAGTCTATCCTTGAATAGGCTGAATGAGGGAAAGAGTAATATGTATAATCTTTACTAGTGGGGTGTAATTCCCTCCAGACATCTATAATTCCCAACTCCTCCATCAATGAATTCACTTTCCGAGTCAGAGGTTTATTCTGAGTAACTATTCTTGAAGAATCTAATATAGGATTTAATCTAATATTAAAATCCTCTCCACAAATTACTACCCCTCGAGAACTGACCATTAGGTCAAAAATATGTCTATAAAATGACCATTCACTACCTGGAGGAGCATAAACATTCAGCAATGTTATTTCTGTACCTTCTATTCTTCCTGTGATTTTTACAAACCGTCCTTCGTTGTCTCTAGTCTCTGAAATATGTTCATAATTAAGAGTACTTGATATTAAAGTAGCTACCCCTCTTTTGTGACTCAATTTATATGATGAATAAAATACATGCTTAAAGCCCATTCTTTTTAATTTTCCATGTTCAGATTGGCTCATATGTGTTTCCTGGAGGAAAGCTATTTGTGCCCTCTCTTTTTTCAATTTAGACATAATCTTATTTCTTTTAATTGGATTCAAAACCCCATTAACATTATAGGAAATTATTTTTACCAATTCAGTTTGCATTTTTCTCTAGTAGAAAAAAAAGCACTCTCCTTTTCTAACCAAACAGTAAGCAATCCCTTCTCAACAGTAAACCAAGACATATAACCACATCCTAGACATTTCTGAACGTATAACATTTGAAAATTTTCCCTGACTTCCCACAGTGAGGCCTGAGCACCGACCCGCCTCAGTTCAGAGGGATAACCTCTATCTTCACCCTGTGTTAGAGGGCCCTCAGCAGTTTGAATAATCATAGAGAATTTTCTCCTATTTATGTCTCGACCATATTGCTATCATTCAAGTTATTCCGCCTAGATTATTTTCAGTTACCAGTTTTCATTTTACTTTTAAGTCCGATTTACTCTTTTCAGTCATTTCTCTTAATTAATCTGTATTCTCTGTACATTCGCGTCTGAATATTTGCAGCTTTTCCTTGTAGTTTGACACTCTGGTTCGAGTGGAGCGTCCTCGCCCCACTAACTGCCACGACTTCTGCCGAATCCTCTCCAGTAGCGACTCCGGTTGGGTGATAACTTTAATAGGTAGTCCCCGGTCCGCCAGGTCCGACGTTGCCTCCTCCACCGTAGCGTAAGTTTTTGTCCCTTCGTCGTAAAAGACTCTCAGCTGAGCTGGATACAGGGTCTGGAATCTGATGTTGTTTTCCTTCAGGACTCTCCGTGTTTCCGTATATTCCTTCCGTCTGGCAAGAATCCCCGGTGCGTAGTCATGGTCTAAACTGATTTTACAGTTGTTCCACATGAAACCTTTCTTTTGCCATGCTCTTTTAAGCACCTCTTCCTTCGTTCTGTAACTGAGAAATCTGACCAGAATCGATCTGGGCTGGGTGCCTGCCGGAGGCTGTGGTGCCAACGCGCGGTGAGCCCTTTCTATCTGTAGGTCTTTTGCGGCCAGTATATCAAGGTTCTCTCTAAGCAGCTTCTCCACGAAGGGAATCATCAATCCGGGTTTACCTTCAGTTCCTTCGGGAACTCCGTAGATCCTCACATTTTCCCTTCTCGAGCGGCCTTCTTGATCTATTAGTTTCCACTGGAGTTGGTCTTGTAGCTTCAGCATTTCTGCTATCACCTCCTCTGCATTTTGTAGCTTCTCTTCAATTCCAACAATCCTCGCTTCGGCTTCATCTATCCGCGAGTTAGTTTTTACTATTTCTCCTTTAATATCTTCCAGCTGTTTGCTGTTATCTTGTCGGAACTCGCGAATCTCTCCGAGAATCAAAGACAAAGTCACCGATTCCCCCTCATTATCTCCGTCCTGGCTTGCCGTGGGGGAGCTAGGCCCGTCGCCTTGCTGCGTCTCTTTATGTTTATCAGCCTTCGGAGCGGACTTTTTATTCTTGTTCTTAGACATCATCCTTGCCCCTTTTATTAATATAGTTATGCAATATTAAGTATTTGTCTAAATTCGATTTTGGGGCAGTTTACCTTCTTTTTTGTCGAGAGACCTTTTCCTTACGCCGCCATTCCCTTGATGACCCGGAAGTCCCCAAGGAGTTGTACATTCTGTTGTGACTGCATGGGTTTCCTCCCATACTCCAAAGATGTATAACATAAGGGCCAGTAGTTGTGGGTGTGCTGTCTTGGCACCGAAAGCATGGCAAAAGTTGAGGGCTGCCCCCAGCACATCCTCAGACTGTGTTGCTGGTTAATACAAACTACACATTTCACTCACTGTATGTTTTGATGTACATGACAAATAAAGCCAGTCTTTAAATGGGAGCAATGCATGATGAAAGGTTGACAGGACAGGAAGGAGGTAGTGAGGTGGTGTTTGCTGGATGAAGGGGTATAGATACAACTGGCAGTCTGTGCAGGAAGGAAATGGATTAAACTCTGAAAGATATGGTTAATTCTTTGAGGATTGAGTCTATTGAGGTGGCAGTTTTATTCAATGTAATACTTGTAAATTGTGGTCTACAATTGTGTAGACCACTTTCCCTACCTTGGGAGCATTCTTTCCTCAAAAGTAGACATTGACTCAGAGATTAACCATTGCCTGAGTAGTGCTAGTGGAGCCTGTGGAAGAATAAGGAATCGAGCCTTTGAAGACTGCAGCCTACAGGTCCAAACAAAGCTTTTGGTCTATAGAGCAGTCATTCTTCCTACATTTACCATATGGAGCTGAATCATGGACCAGCTATAGTAGGCACCTGAAAGCCCTGGAAAAGTACCAAAGAACCTTACAAAAGATTTTGAGAATTTTGAGGATCAGCTGGAAGGACAGACTCCATAACACCAGTGTAATGGAGAAGACCAACATAAACAGCATCTCCACCACGATAAGGCAATACCAACCCTGATGGATAGGTCACGTCATTCAAATGCCTAACTCATCTCCCCAAACAGATCCTTTACTTCCAGTTGAAAGAAGGTCAGCAAGCCCCAGGTGGGCAAAGGAAACTTCAAAAATAACATCAAAATCACCCTGAAATAATTTAACGTTACATCTGAAAAGATATTGCACTCAGTAGATGCACCTGAAGGAAATCAGTTCAAGAGGGAGCTGCGCGACATGACAGCAACTCCTGCTGTGCTGCAGAGAACAAGTGGCAGCTGTGAAAGGAGAGAATGAGGCCCAACCACTGACTACAGCCACCACTTACTCAGGTCCATACTGCACCAGAATACAGAGCCTACCAAAAATATTCACTCCCCCCACACCCCCGGAAGTTTCATGTTTTATTGTTTTACAACATTGAATTACAGTAGATTTAATTAGACTTTTTGACTCTGGTCTACAGAAAAAGACCCTTTCATGTCAAAGTGAAAACAGCTCTCTGTAAAGTGATCTAAATTAATTACAAATATAAAACACAAAATAATTGATTGCATAAGTATTCACCCTCTTTAGTATGACACACCAGATCATCACTGGTGCAGCCAGTTAGTTTCAGAAGTCACATAATTAGTTAAATGGAGATCACCTGTGTGCAGTCAAGGTGTTTCAATTGATTGTGGTAAAAATACACCTATGTATGGAAGGTTGGGGAAACACAGGAGATTAGTGTGCAAACTTAAAGCACACGGTATTGGGGGTAAGGTATTGGTGTGGGTGGAGAATTGGTTAGCAAACAGGAAGCAAAGAGTGGGAATAAACGAGACCTTTTCAGAATGGCAGGCGGTGACTAGTGGGGTACCGCAAGGCTCAGTGCTGGGACCCCAGTTGTTTACAATATATATTAATGACTTGGATGAGGGAATTAAATGCAGCATCTCCAAGTTTGCGGATGACACGAAGCTGGGTGGCAGTGTTAGCAGTGAGGAGGATGCTAAGAGGATGCAGGGTGACTTGGATAGGTTGGGTGAGTGGGCAAATTCATGGCAGATGCAATTTAATGTGGATAAATGTGAAGTTATCCACCTTGGTGGCAAAAATAGGAAAACAGATTATTATCTGAATGGTGGCCGATTAGGAAAAGGGGAGGTGCAATGAGACCTGGGTGTCATTATACACCAGTCATTGAAAGTGGGCATGCAGGTACAGCAGGCGGTGAAAAAGGCGAATGGTATGCTGGCATTTATAGCGAGAGGATTCGAGTACAGGAGCAGGGAGGTACTACTGCAGTTGTACAAGGCCTTGGTGAGACCACACCTGGAGTATTGTGTGCAGTTTTGGTCCCCTGATCTGAGGAAAGACATCTTTGCCATAGAGGGAGTACAAAGAAGGTTCACCAGATTGATTCCTGGGATGGCAGGACTTTCATATGAAGAAAGACTGGATGAACTGGGCTTGTACTCGTTGGAATTTAGAAGATTGAGGGGGGATCTGATTGAAACGTATAAGATCCTAAAGGGATTGGACAGGCTAGATGCAGGAAGATTGTTCCCGATGTTGGGGAAGTCCAGAACGAGGGGCCACAGTTTGAGGATAGAGGGGAAGCCTTTTAGGACCGAGATTAGGAAAAACTTCTTCACACAGAGAGTGGTGAATCTGTGGAATTCTCTGCCACAGGAAACAGTTGAGGCCAGTTCATTGGCTATATTTAAGAGGGAGTTAGATATGGCCCTTGTGGCTACGGGGGTCAGGGGGTATGGAGGGAAGGCTGGGGCGGGGTTCTGAGTTGGATGATCAGCCATGATCATAATAAATGGCGGTGCAGGCTTGAAGGGCTGAATGGCCTACTCCTGCACCTATTTTCTATGTTTCTATGTTCAACTGCTGGTGAGTCAGTATCCTGGCAAAAATTACACCAAAAGAACACTCTAAGCAACTCTGTGAAAAGGTTATTGAAAAGCACAAGTCGGGAGATGGATATAAGCTGATTTCCAAGACACTGAATATTCCTTAGAGTACAGTTAAGTCAATTATCAAGAAATGGAAAGAATATGGCACAGCTATAAATATGCCCAGAGTAGGCAGTCCTCAAAAACTGAGTGACGGTGCAAGAAGGAGATGAGTGAAGGAGGCCACCAAGAAACCTATGACAACTCTGGAGGAGTTACAAGCTTCAGAGTCTGAGATGGGAGAGACTGCGCATACACCAACAGTTGCCCAGGTGCTTCACCAGTTGCAGCTTTATGGGAGAGTGGCAAAGAGAAAGCCACTGTTGAAAAAAAAACACATGAATTCAGCTTGACTATGCCACAAGACTGAAATCAGCTGGAAGATTCAATGTCTAATGAAACCAGAATTGAGCATTTTGGCCATCAGACTAAATGCTATGTTTGGCATAAGTCAAACACCACACATCATCAAAAACACACCACCTCTATTGTGAAGCATGGTGGTGGCTGCATCATGCTGTGGGAATGCTTCACTGAAAGGCTTGTGAAGATAGAGGGTAAAATGAATGCAGCAAATACAAGGATATCCTGGAGGAAAACCTGATGCAGTCTGTAAGAGAACTGCAACTTAGGAGAAGATTTGTTTCCCAGCAAGACAATGACCACAGCCAAAGCTACACAGGAATGGCTTTAAAATGACAAAGTCAGAGTCCAAACCTCAACCCAATTGAGAATTTGTGGCTGGACTTGAAAAGGGCTGTTCACTCATGATCCCCATGCAATCTGACCTCAGTTTTGTAAAGAAGAATGGGGAAAAATTGCAGTGTCCAGAGTGCAAAGTTGGTAGAGACCTATCCACGCAGACTCAAGGCTGTAATTGCTGCCAAAGGTCAGTCAGTCAGTCAGTGGGTGCCATCCGGATCCGGGGTTGGCGGCTAGGCACCTCCATTTTCTTCGATCTTGTGCTCTTTTTGTGGCCTCAGCATAACTCAACCCAGTCCATTGCCTCACATTATTGTACCAAGTGGTTCGCTGCCTTCCTCTTTCCCTCTTTCCTTCTATCATCCCTTCCAATAGCAATTTCTGCAGTCCACCACCTCTGAACAAGTGCCCGGCATATTCCAGCTTCCTTTTCTGCACATTCTTCAGCAACTCCTTTTCTCTCCTTGCTCTCTTCAACTCTTCCATATTACTGACCTTCATCACCCATCTAATTTTCTGCATTCTCCTTAAACACCACATTTCAAATGCCTCCAGTCGTCATTGTGCTTCCTTGCATAAGGTCCACGATTCGACTCCATACAACAGACTGCTCCAAACGCAGCATTTCCAAATTCTACAATGCAGCCCAAAGTCCAACCTCTTGCCACACACCGAGTGGTCGACAACTAAACTGGACTCAGTCTAGTGAGGAGGGTGTGAGGACACCCAGCTGGACTGAAAAACAAGACCTGACAAAGAGCAGATGAGCTCCTTGTGAGCCAATGGCCATCTTCCGTGGAAGAGATTAAAGCCTCACCACATATCTCCCTCTTACGAATCGTATGGTATGCACTTAGTTAGAAGAGACATGCATTGTGCAGATGAACCTGCCAAAGGTACATCTACTAAATACTGACTTGAAGGGAGTGAGTAATTATGCAATCAATTATTTTGTGTTTAATAATTATAAAAAAGTTTAGACCAATTTGTACAAATTTCTTTTCACTTTGACACAGAAGAGTCTTTTCTGTTGGATCAGTGACAAAAAAGCCAGATTAAATCTACTGTGATTCAATGTTGTGAAACAAAAAAACCTGAAAACTTTCAAGGTGGGAGGTAAATAGTTTTTATAGGCACTGTATATCGATCTCTGATTGGCCTCCACAGCCTCCTGAGAACCCACCATAGACTACTCATTATGAGAACATCTTGCTTGACTCCAGTGATCGCACTACTACTTGTCAGTTGACATACAGAGTGATCGTGGGTCCTAGTCCATAGCTCACTAAAAGTGGCTGTGCAAGTAGATGGGGAGAGGGTTGTTAAATAAGGCATATGGCATTTTTGCCTTCATTGGTTGAGGCATTAAGTTTCAGAGTCAGGAAGTCATGTTGCAGCTATATAACACTTTGGTTAGGCTGTACTTGGATTATTGTGTGCATTTCTGATTGTTCCAAAACAGGAAGTATATGGATGCTTTAGAGAGTGCAGAAGAGTTTCAGCAGGATGTTGCCTGGATTAGAAGGCAGGTGCATTAAGGAGAGGTTCAAGAAACTTGGGTTGTTTTCTCTGGAGTGTAAGAGGCTAAAGGAAGATCTGATATGTTTATAAAATTTGAGGCTTAGAAGGGGTAGACAGTTGGTATATTTCTCCCCCCAGAGTTGAAATGCCAAATTTTAAGGACATGCTTTTAGGTGGCGGTGGGGGGGGGAATGTTTATAGGAGATGTGCAGGGCAAGGTTTTTACACAGAGAACGGTAGGTGTCTGGAATGGGCTGCGAGGGTTAGTGGTGGAAGTAGATAGGATAGTGGTTTGTAGGAGGCTGTTGGATAAACACTTGAATATACAGGGATATGGATCCTGTAGAGGCAGAAAAAAATTAGCTTAATTGAACACTGATATGGCAACTGCTCTGCCTGAAACCGCAGTGAGTTGTGGACACAGCTCAGCACATCACGGACACCAGCCTGTCTATAATTCTCGCTACCTCAATAAAGCAGATTGCAGAATCAAAAACCCGTCCACCACCCCAGACAGTCTCACTTCCGTCCCCTTTCATCAGCGAAGATGCAAAAGCCTGAAAGCACATACCATCAAACTCAAGGACAGCTTCTACCCTCTAAAAAGTCTTTAAATGGTTCCCCGGTGTGATAAGATGAACCCTTGACCTCATAATTCAGCTCATTATGATTTCTCACTTTATCTGTACTGCACTTTCTCTGTAGCAGTTACACCTTTTCTGTACTTTGTTATTGTTTAACCTTGCGCTAGCTCAATGCAGTGTGTAATGACTTGATCTGTATGAACAGTATACACATCAAGATTTTCAGTGTATCTCAGCACGCGTTACAATTCTACACCAATATACCAGTGTGATCAGCACAGGTATTGCAGCTGATGAGGCTGTTTCTCTGCCGCATTATGTTCTGGATATGAAAACAGGTCTGATTGAAATTATTGTGTAGATTCAGATTTATTTATCATAAGTACATCAAAACATACAGTGAAATACTTACATGAAACATAATATAGGCTTGTAGTTTTTATCCTAGACCACTTGATGGGGGCAAGCTTGTGTCTAAATTAGGCTGAATGAAATTGATGTTTCTTTTTAATCTTAAATCTTCAGGATGTGATCTGCAACTAAGTGAATCTGGAAGTGACAGCGATTGAATGGAAAGGGTATTGTTGTGCCAATACAAAGCAGAGGCAAAGCTTTGCAATATCACAAACATTTAGCAGCTGTTTACCTCTGAAAAGGAAATCGGGAACTTGCCTTTTTAAGAAGAAAATGGGCTGTGTGCGTGTATGTGCGTTTACAAGTGCATGCACGATCAGATAAACATATTTTTAAAAATCTGCTGAAAGGGAGTACCTTCTGTTAGAACTCTAAGAGTGCAAGATGTCCAATAAGTTGGAAGTATGCCTAACGATGTCAGTCCTATTCTTCTATCCACTGCCTTAATGGTCTTTGAAGAAATAATTGTCTCAACTCAATTATGCAGACATGTTCTTGCTGAAATCAGGGCATGGAAGTTTTGAATGTTTATTTTATGGGTTCAAAGTTGGAAAGGAGGAATTTTATTTTTAAATGGAAATATCTTTTTAAATCCAAGTACAAATCAATCTGTTTTCACTCTTAATGTTATTCACAGGGAATTAACTAAGCAAAACATTTTGGTTCTTCATCCTTATGAGGTCACTCACAAAGTTATTAGCATGTTTACACCTATATGAAAGGTATATTTTGTGAAATATTTAAATAAAGTGCCATAACTTGCGGTCCAGAATGCCACAAAATTGACGGTCAATTAATTTGGACAGTGGATATGCCTTTGGGATCAAAAATGAGCTGACAATATATGAAGCTTTCCTGCCAATTGCTTAGAGTAGTGAGACTTGAGTGAAGGTGATGTCTCCAATTTCTGATAGTGTTGTGGATGAGAAGGATCCCTAGCAGAAGTATAACATTGAAGAGTGGCCCCTCAACAGTGTCTAGCCTCCACTTGAATAGGGTACACTGCCTAGGCTCCTGTTGACTTGTTCTGGGTGGCAGATTATGCCAACTTTATTTTTGCAGTGGCTGCACTTGGTCCTGTTATGTGATTTACATGATTAAAAAAATAGGATATGAAAGTTATTTCATCCTCAACATGCCAACCTTGCTTCCAGCTCACCTCATTGTGAGTAATGCAAATATAATACATATTGTTCTTCTTTCAAGTTAGATCTTGTTAAATAGGCTAAATATTTTATCCACATTGTCTTCCTGGTCCCTCCTTTTGCAAGTGTAAAGGGAACAAACAGATTCTGCTGTAACTTGTTGTTGGATTATTGCCTCAAGACTAGACTTGCTTTCCTCCATTTAAAGAATATCATTGTGATAGAAATAAAATTCCTTTGCATTTGACTCAGACTTTTTTTTATTTAAACAAGATAATCTGCAGATGCTGGAATCTTGAGCAATACACACAAATGCAGGAGGAGTTTAGCAGGTCATGGAGCATCTATGGAGCGGAATAAACAGTTGATGTTACAAGCTGAGACCCTTCAACAGGACTACATTCATCATTAATGACCCCGCCATAGGCCTCTCATTACCCCTCTTCTCATTACTTCTCATCAGAGAGACTGAAGATACACATTCAACGTATACTGTTATATAGGACCCTGGTCAAACCCCAGTTGGAGCACTGTGCTCAGTTCTGGTCACCTCACTACAGGAAGTATGTGGAAACCATAGAAAGGGTGTGTTTCATTTTTCATTTTTAAATCTTTTTTATT
The DNA here is from genome assembly GCF_963921235.1 of Mobula hypostoma. Lineage (NCBI taxonomy): Eukaryota > Metazoa > Chordata > Chondrichthyes > Myliobatiformes > Myliobatidae > Mobula > Mobula hypostoma. The sequence continues at coordinate 102,078,514 of NC_086102.1, forward strand.
AATTATTATTGAAAATCAACAACAGAGAAAAATACATCAAGATAATCAAGACAACATATCCATATGTAGAATAAGAGTTAAACTATCAACCAAACTAAACAGTATATCAATATTAATAATAAAAAACAAAATGTTAAAGCTATTATTTTGGAAAAAAGAAAGAAGGGAAAAAGAACCCCTACTAACTAAAACAAAAAAACCCTAATAACAAAAAAAAACAGGGAAAAAAAACCCCATTTGGAGCACAAACCTGGAGCTATACGCTATACAAGCTTCCATTTTTAAAAAAAGGATGCAGAGGAGATTGCAAGGATGTTGCCTGGATTGGGGAGCATGCCTTATGCGAACAGGTTGAGTGAACTCCGCCTTTTCTCCTTGGAGCGACAGAGGATGAGAGGTCACCTGATAGAGATGTGTAAGATGATGAGAGGCGTTGATTGTGTGGCTAGCCAGAGGCTTTTTCCCAGGCTGAAATGGCTAACATGAGAGGGCACAGTAGGTTAGAGGAGATGTCGGGGTAAGTTTTTTTAAACGCAGAGTGCTGAGTGCGTGGAATGGGCTGGCAGCGACAGTGGTGGAGACGGATACAATAGCGTCTTTTAAGAGAGTTCTGGACAGGTTCATGAAACTTGGAAAAATAGAGGGCTATGGGTAACCCTAGATAATTTCTAAATAAGTACATGTTTGGCACATGATTGTGGGCCAAAAGGCCTGTATTGTGCTGTAGATTTTCTATGTTTCTATGTAACATTTTAAGGACAATTTCTTCCCCTTTGCCATCAGATTTCTGAACAGATAATGAACCCATTAACACTACCTCACTATTTTGCTCTTTTTGCACTACTTATTTATTATGTATATGTCTTATCGTAATTTTTAATGTTTATTATGTATTGCTGCCACAAAACTGCAAATGTATACCAGTGATAATAAACCTGATTCTGCAAAGCAAGGGGGCTAATGCCAGCTATCAGTTTCTCAATGTCAGGTCAAATTTGACTTTATTGTTACATGCACAGGTACATGTATACACAGATGCAATGAGAAAGAGCACAGGCACATAGAGTCATGTAAGCAGCATTCACAAGAAAAACAAGGGACCATATCCACAATTTTTACAAGGAAGAGCACAATTTGAACAAAGTTAAAATCCATTCATAGATTTCATAGAATAGTACAGCACAGTACAGGCCCTTTGGGCCATATTGTTGTACTGACCCTCAAACCCTGCCTCCCATATAACCCCCCACCTTAAATTCTTCCAAATACCTGTCTAGTAGTCTCTTAAATTTCTCTAGTGTATCTGCCTCCACCACTGACTCAGGCAGTGCAGTCCACGCACCAACCACTCTCTGAGTAAAAAACCTTCCTCTAATATCCCCCTTGAACTTCCCACCCCTTACCTTAAAGCCATTTCCCCTTGTATTGAGCAGTGGTGTCCTGGGGAATAGGTGCTGGCTATCCACTCTATCTATTCCTCTTAATATCTTGTATACCTCTATCATGTCTCTTCTCATCCTCCTTCTCTCCAAAGAGTAAAGCCCTCACTCCCTTAGTCTCTGATCATAATGCATACTCTCTAAACCAGGCAGCATCCCGGTAAATCTCCTCTGTATCCTTTCCAATGCTTCCACATCCTTCATATAGTGAGGCGACCAGAACTGGACACAGTACTCCAAGTACGGCCTAACCAGAGTTTTATAGTGCTGCATCATTACCTCACGGCTCTATCCCTTGACTTATGAAAGCTAACACCCCATAAGCTTTGTTAGCTACCCTATCTACCTGTGAGGCAACTTCCAGGGATCTGTGGACATGTACCCCCAGATCCCTCTGCTCCTCCACACTACCAAGTATCCTGCCATACTTAGTGCATACATTGGTCATAGTGTTGCTATGGGACAGTGATTAAAGTTTTGCTGGTTGGTACAAAAACAGAATGGTTGAAGGGAAGTAGAGTAACTGTTCTTGAACCTGGTGGTGTGGTACTTTAGGCTAAGACATAACACATAGGAGTAGAATTAGGCCATTTCGGCCTATCAAGTCTGGTCCGCCATTCCATCATGGCTGATCTTGGGTCCCTCTCAACTCCATACACCTGCCTTTTCACCATAGGCTTTGATGCCCTGACTGATCAGGAAACTATCAACTTCTACCTTAAATATACCCACGGACTTGGCCTCCGCCACAGTCTGTGGCAGAACATTCCACTCTCTGGCTAAAAAAAAATTCCTCCTTACATCTGTTCTAAAGGTTACTCCTCAATTTTGAGGCTGTGCCCTCGTCTAGATACCCCCACTATAGGGTGAATATGGAGAGGATGTTTCCTATCTAGTCCTTTAAACATTTGGTAGGTTTCAATGAGATCCCCATGCATTCTTTGAAATTCCAGCAAGTACAGGCCCAAAGCTGCCATACGCTCCTCGTATGTTAACCCTTTCATTTCTGGAATCATCATGAATCTCCTCTGCACTCTCTCCGATGACAACACATCCTGTCTGAGATGTGGGGCCCACAACTGTTGCCAGTATTCCAAGTGCGGCCTGACTATTGGCTTATTAAAGCCTCAGCATTATCTCCTTGCTTTTATAATCAATTCCCCTTGAAATAAATGCAACATTGCATTTGCCTTTTTTTTAATCACAGACTCAACCTGTAAATTAATCTTCTCAGAGTCCTGCATGAGGATTCCTAAGTCCTTCTTTAACTCTGATGTTTGAACTTTCTCCCCATTTAGATAATGGTCTGGACGCACTATCGTTCCTTTTACCTAAATCTATTATGATACATTTTTCAACACTATTCCATCTGCCACTTTTTTGCCCATTCTTCTGGTTTATCAAAGTGCTTCTGCAATCGCATTTCTTCCTCAGCACTACCTACCCCCCCCCCACCTATCTTAATATCATCCGCAAACTTTGTCACAAAGCCATCAATTCCATTATCCAAATCATTGTCAAACTGACCCCTGAGGGACACCCCTAGTCGCTGGCACCCACCCAAAAAGGGCTCCCTTTATTCCCACTCACTGCCTCCTGCCTGTCAGCTATTCATCTATCCATGTTAGTATCTTTCCTGTAGTGCCATAGGGTTTTATATTGTTAAGCAGTCTCATGTGTGGCATCTTAACAAATGCCTGATGCTCACAACTAATGTCTTCCACAGTGAAGACAGATGCAAAGAACCCATTACGTTCATCTGCTATATCTTTGCCTCCTTTACTACATCACTAGCATCATTGAATCAGTGGTCCAATATTAACTATCACCTCCCGTTTACTTTTTATATAACTGCAAAATCTTTTGGTATCCTGCTTTATATTTTTGACTAGTTTGCCCTCATATTTCATCTTTTCCCTTATAGCTTTTTAGTTATCTTCAGTTGGATTTTAAAAGCTGCCTAATCATCTAACTCTTGCTACCTCATATACCCTTTCCATGGCTTTTAGTCCTTAACTCTTGTCAGCCCTGCTGTTTGAGAACATCTTCCTCTGTGGGACATATCTATCCTGTGCCTTGTGAACTATTTCCAGAAACATCAGCCATCTCTGCTCTGCTGTCATCCCCACCGGTATCCCTCTCCAATCCACCAGACAAGCTCCTCTCTCTTGCTTCTGTAATTCCCTTTATTCCACTGCGATACTGATACATGTGACTTATGCTTTTCCCTCTTAAAATGCAATATAAAATCAATCCTATTATGATCACTACCTCCTAGCAGTTCCTTTATGTTAAGCTCTGAAATAAGATCTGGGTTATTATACAACACCTAATATAAGATGGCCTTTCCCTAAGTAGGCTCAAACCCAAACTGCTCTAAAAAGCTACCTCATACGCATTCAACAAATTCCCTCTCTTGCGATCAGACATCAACCTGATTTTCCCAACCCCTTGCATACTGAAGTCCCCCATTACAATTGTGTCTTTACCCTTATTATATGCCTTTTCCAGCTCCCATGCCCATATCTCAACCCCACATTTCGGCTACTATCTGGAGGTCTATATACTGTATAATTCCCATCATGGTTTTTTTTTACCCTTGCAGTTCCTTAACTCCACCCACAAAGATTCAGCATTCTCTGACCATATGTCACCCCCTTCTAATGATGTAATTCCATAACTTACCAACAGAGCCACACCACTGCCAATGCCTTCTTGACTGTCCTTTCAATACAAAGTATATCCTTTGATGTTAAGCTCCCAACTATGGCCTTCTTTCAGCCATGACTCAGTGATGGCACAGCGTCATACCGACCAATCTCTAATTGCGTCACGAATTCTGAATGCTACGTTCATTTAAATACAGCACCTTCAGTCCTGCATTCTTCATTCTTATGAATTCTTTCTCTGTGGTACAAATTAACTCTTTGCTCTGTCTGCATTTGTACCCAATCATTGGTTTGTCCTTCCTTAGATTCATGTTCAAAAAGGGATGTAGGCAAGGGGCAGGTAACTATAGGCCAGTTAACTTAACATCTGTAGTTGGGAAAATGCTTGAATCTATTGTAACATGCTGTAAGGTTTCACTACTAATGTAATGGCTTCTCTGTAATGTTCCACTGCTAAGGTAATGGTGTCTCTGTAGCAGCAGTGTTTGGGTTATGACTAGAGATAATGGGGAGTGTTAGCCAATGAGCGGGATGTTGTTCTTTCTTGTGTGTCTGGGAGCAGTGATTTTGCAGTCTTTTGCCGGGGGGAGATGGGGAGAGAAGAAGCGAATGGAGAGAGTTGGTAGACAGCCAGATGGATTGGACTTGGAGTGAGGGTCTGAAGGTCAGCGATGACCGGAAGGGGTCGAAGGTGGACGAACGGCCTTATCCGTGAGCTCCAATGTTTGCGCATTAGACTGGTTCATGAGAATGGGCCCTTTTCTTGTTTCTTTACTATCCATATAGTCAAATTAAGAGTTATAAAGCTCAATCCTTTAATCGCATATTGTGGACTGTTTGTTATTTCATGGTACTGATTTGTAACAGGGGTCACATCACACAGCATCCACCCAAATGAGATTTCCCAAGTTTGGCTGGGCTGATGGGGGTGGGTGCTTTCATCCCCTGGATTAAGCTGCCATCCGAACCAAGAGTTACACTATCATTAAAGAAGAAATAGAGAGCCATCTGGAAAGAAATAGATCCATCAGGCAGGCACAGCATGAATTCAGCAAAGACAGGTCCTGTCTGACAAACTTGTTGAAGTTCTTTGAGGATATAGTAAGCGCAATGGATAGAGGGGAATAGTGCAAAGCAATACCATAATTTGATAAAGAGCAGACCATGAGCACGGTAAAAAAAAGTCTCAAAGTCCCGATAGACTCATCAACTCACGCAGGCGGCAGAAGGGAGAAACTCTCCCTGCCATGAACGTCCAAGCACCGCCAACTTGCCGATGCAGCACCATTGGAAACACTCGACCACAGCCGACTCTGAGTCTGTCCAAAAACTTCGAGCCTCTGACCATCCCCTCTGACACAGCCTCTCCGAGCACCATCCTCTGCTGAGCGCTTCGACCCTGCCCCAGCCACCGAGCAACAAGCAAAGCCAAGGACTCGGGGCCTTCTCCTCCGGAGATTCTGGACCACACAGTAGGAGCAGCAGTGAAGCAGGTACTTTAGAAGTTTCACCAGATGTTCCTCTGTGCTCTCATGTCCGTCTCCATCAAATCAGGATTGTGCACGGCACCCTGCTTGACAAATAACAGACACCACCACCGGAGTGGCCACAGCGAGCTGCGTCGCGCCGCAGGTGATAAGGTGTGACATAAAAGATTTATCCATAAGATAAGGAAGCATAGAGTTGGGTAGAGGATTGGGTAACCAATAGAAAGCAGAAAGTTGGGATACATGGGTGTTTCTCGGTGGGCAATCAGTGGTGAGCGGCGTGCCACAGGGGTCAGTACTAGGCCCGCAACTCAGATTAATGATCTGGAAGAGGGGACCAAGTGTAGTGAATCTAAGTTTGCTGATGACACTATATTGAGTGGAAAAGCAAATTGTGTAGAGGATACGGAGAGTCTGCAGAGAAATATAGATAGGTTAAGTGAGTGGGAAAGGATATAGTAGATGGAGTACAATGTTGGTAAATGCGAAATCATCCACTTTGGAAGGTAAAACGGAAGATCAGATAATTATTTAAATGGTAAAAGATTGCAGCATGCTGCTATGCAGAAAGACTTGGGAGTGCTTGTGCATGAATCACAAAAGGGTGGTTTGCAGGTGTGGCAGGCTGTCAAGAAGGCAAATGGAATGTTGGCCTTCGTTGCCAGAGAGATTGAATTTAAGAGCAGGGAGTTTACGTTACAACTGTGTGGGGTACTGGTGAGGCCGCATCTGGAGTATTGAATGCAGTTCTGGTCTCCTTATTTGAGGAAGGATATACTGGCTTTGGAGGTGGTGCAGAGGATGTTCACTAGGTGGATTCCAGAGATGAGGGGGTTAGACTATGAGGAGAGATTGAGTTGCCTGGGACTGTACTCATTGGAATTCAGAAGGATGAGAAGAGATCTTATAGAAACGTTATAAAATTATGAAAAGGATCGATAAGCTAGTGGCAGGAAATTGTTTTCACTGGTAGGTGAGACTAGAAGTAGGGGACGTAGCCTCAAAATCTGGAGGAGTAAATTTAGAATGGAGATGAGGAGGAACCGCTTTTCATAAAGAGGGACCAGTGTGGGTGGAAGCAAGCTGCAGATGTAATCCTTGACCAGCCTCTCCAAAGCATTTGCTTATTATTGAGGTAAGTGGAACAGGTTGCCAGTCGTTCAGACATGTTAGAAACATAGAAAACCTACAGCACAATACAGGCCCTTCGGACCACAAAGCTATGCCGAACATGTCCCTACCTTAGAACTGCCTAGGCTTTACCCATAGCCCTCTTTTACTAAGCTCCATGTAGCCATCCAGGAGTTTCTTAAAAGACCCTATTGTTTCCGCCGCCAGCAGCCCGTTCCACGCACTCACCACTCTTGCGTAAAAACGTACCCCTGACATCTCCTTTGTACCTACTTCCAAGCACCTTAAAACGATGCCCTCTCGTGCTAGCCATTTCAGCCCTGGCAAAAAGCCTCTGACTGTCCACACGATCAATGCCTCTCATTATCTTGTACACCTCTATCAAGTCAACTCTAATCCTCCGTTGCTCCAAGGTGAAAAGGCCGAGTTCACTCAACCTATTCTCATAAGGCATGCTCCCCAATCCAGGCAACATCCTTGTAAATCTCCTCTGCACCCTTTCTATGGTTTCCACATCCTTCCTATAGTGAGGCAACCAGAACTGAGCACAGTACTCCAAGTGGGGTCTGACCAGGGTCCTATATAGCTGCAACATTATCTCTCAGCTCTTAAACTCAGTGCCACGATTGATGAAGACCAATGCACCGTATGCCTTCTTAACCACAGAGTCAACCTGCGTAGCAGCTTTGAGTGTCCTATGGATCCCTCTGATCCTCCACACTGCCAAGAGTCTTACCATTAATACTATATTCTGCTATCATATTTGACCTACCAAAATGAACCACTTTACACTTACCTGGGTTGAATTCCATCTGCCAATATTAGGACACAGAATTAGGACACAGTACTCCAAGTACGGCCTAACCAGAGTTTTATAGAGCTGCATCATTACCTCACGGCTCTATTCCTTGACTTATGAAAGCTAACACCCCATAAGCTTTGTTAGCTACTCTATCTACCTGTGAAGCAACTTCCAGGGATCTGTGGACATGTACCCCCAGATCCCTCTGCTCCTCCACACTACCAAGTATCCTGCCATACTTAGTGCATACATTGGTCATAGTGTTGCTATGGGACAGTGATTAAAGTTTTGCTGGTTGGTACAAAAACAGAATGGTTGAAGGGAAGTAGAGTAACTGTTCTTGAACCTGGTGGTGTGGTACTTTAGGCTAAGACATAACACATAGGAGTAGAATTAGGCCATTTCGGCCTATCAAGTCTGGTCCGCCATTCCATCATGGCTGATCTTGGGTCCCTCTCAACTCCATACACCTGCCTTTTCACCATAGGCTTTGATGCCCTGACTGATCAGGAAACTATCAACTTCTACCTTAAATATACCCACGGACTTGGCCTCCGCCACAGTCTGTGGCAGAACATTCCACTCTCTGGCTAAAAAAAAATTCCTCCTTACATCTGTTCTAAAGGTTACTCCTCAATTTTGAGGCTGTGCCCTCGTCTAGATACCCCCACTATAGGGTGAATATGGAGAGGATGTTTCCTATCTAGTCCTTTAAACATTTGGTAGGTTTCAATGAGATCCCCATGCATTCTTTGAAATTCCAGCAAGTACAGGCCCAAAGCTGCCATACGCTCCTCGTATGTTAACCCTTTCATTTCTGGAATCATCATGAATCTCCTCTGCACTCTCTCCGATGACAACACATCCTGTCTGAGATGTGGGGCCCACAACTGTTGCCAGTATTCCAAGTGCGGCCTGACTATTGGCTTATTAAAGCCTCAGCATTATCTCCTTGCTTTTATAATCAATTCCCCTTGAAATAAATGCAACATTGCATTTGCCTTTTTTTTAATCACAGACTCAACCTGTAAATTAATCTTCTCAGAGTCCTGCATGAGGATTCCTAAGTCCTTCTTTAACTCTGATGTTTGAACTTTCTCCCCATTTAGATAATGGTCTGGACGCACTATCGTTCCTTTTACCTAAATCTATTATGATACATTTTTCAACACTATTCCATCTGCCACTTTTTTGCCCATTCTTCTGGTTTATCAAAGTGCTTCTGCAATCGCATTTCTTCCTCAGCACTACCTACCCCCCCCCACCTATCTTAATATCATCCGCAAACTTTGTCACAAAGCCATCAATTCCATTATCCAAATCATTGTCAAACTGACCCCTGAGGGACACCCCTAGTCGCTGGCACCCACCCAAAAAGGGCTCCCTTTATTCCCACTCACTGCCTCCTGCCTGTCAGCTATTCATCTATCCATGTTAGTATCTTTCCTGTAGTGCCATAGGGTTTTATATTGTTAAGCAGTCTCATGTGTGGCATCTTAACAAATGCCTGATGCTCACAACTAATGTCTTCCACAGTGAAGACAGATGCAAAGAACCCATTACGTTCATCTGCTATATCTTTGCCTCCTTTACTACATCACTAGCATCATTGAATCAGTGGTCCAATATTAACTCTCACCTCCCGTTTACTTTTTATATAACTGCAAAATCTTTTGGTATCCTGCTTTATATTTTTGACTAGTTTGCCCTCATATTTCATCTTTTCCCTTATAGCTTTTTAGTTATCTTCAGTTGGATTTTAAAAGCTGCCTAATCATCTAACTCTTGCTACCTCATATACCCTTTCCATGGCTTTTAGTCCTTAACTCTTGTCGGCCCTGCTGTTTGAGAACATCTTCCTCTGTGGGACATATCTATCCTGTGCCTTGTGAACTATTTCCAGAAACATCAGCCATCTCTGCTCTGCTGTCATCCCCACCGGTATCCCTCTCCAATCCACCAGACAAGCTCCTCTCTCTTGCTTCTGTAATTCCCTTTATTCCACTGCGATACTGATACATGTGACTTATGCTTTTCCCTCTTAAAATGCAATATAAAATCAATCCTATTATGATCACTACCTCCTAGCAGTTCCTTTATGTTAAGCTCTGAAATAAGATCTGGGTTATTATACAACACCTAATATAAGATGGCCTTTCCCTAAGTAGGCTCAAACCCAAACTGCTCTAAAAAGCTACCTCATACGCATTCAACAAATTCCCTCTCTTGCGATCAGACATCAACCTGATTTTCCCAACCCCTTGCATACTGAAGTCCCCCATTACAATTGTGTCTTTACCCTTATTATATGCCTTTTCCAGCTCCCATGCCCATATCTCAACCCCACATTTCGGCTACTATCTGGAGGTCTATATACTGTATAATTCCCATCATGGTTTTTTTTTACCCTTGCAGTTCCTTAACTCCACCCACAAAGATTCAGCATTCTCTGACCATATGTCACCCCCTTCTAATGATGTAATTCCATAACTTACCAACAGAGCCACACCACTGCCAATGCCTTCTTGACTGTCCTTTCAATACAAAGTATATCCTTTGATGTTAAGCTCCCAACTATGGCCTTCTTTCAGCCATGACTCAGTGATGGCACAGCGTCATACCGACCAATCTCTAATTGCGTCACGAATTCTGAATGCTACGTTCATTTAAATACAGCACCTTCAGTCCTGCATTCTTCATTCTTATGAATTCTTTCTCTGTGGTACAAATTAACTCTTTGCTCTGTCTGCATTTGTACCCAATCATTGGTTTGTCCTTCCTTAGATTCATGTTCAAAAAGGGATGTAGGCAAGGGGCAGGTAACTATAGGCCAGTTAACTTAACATCTGTAGTTGGGAAAATGCTTGAATCTATTGTAACATGCTGTAAGGTTTCACTACTAATGTAATGGCTTCTCTGTAATGTTCCACTGCTAAGGTAATGGTGTCTCTGTAGCAGCAGTGTTTGGGTTATGACTAGAGATAATGGGGAGTGTTAGCCAATGAGCGGGATGTTGTTCTTTCTTGTGTGTCTGGGAGCAGTGATTTTGCAGTCTTTTGCCGGGGGGAGATGGGGAGAGAAGAAGCGAATGGAGAGAGTTGGTAGACAGCCAGATGGATTGGACTTGGAGTGAGGGTCTGAAGGTCAGCGATGACCGGAAGGGGTCGAAGGTGGACGAACGGCCTTATCCGTGAGCTCCAATGTTTGCGCATTAGACTGGTTCATGAGAATGGGCCCTTTTCTTGTTTCTTTACTATCCATATAGTCAAATTAAGAGTTATAAAGCTCAATCCTTTAATCGCATATTGTGGACTGTTTGTTATTTCATGGTACTGATTTGTAACAGGGGTCACATCACACAGCATCCACCCAAATGAGATTTCCCAAGTTTGGCTGGGCTGATGGGGGTGGGTGCTTTCATCCCCTGGATTAAGCTGCCATCCGAACCAAGAGTTACACTATCATTAAAGAAGAAATAGAGAGCCATCTGGAAAGAAATAGATCCATCAGGCAGGCACAGCATGAATTCAGCAAAGACAGGTCCTGTCTGACAAACTTGTTGAAGTTCTTTGAGGATATAGTAAGCGCAATGGATAGAGGGGAATAGTGCAAAGCAATACCATAATTTGATAAAGAGCAGACCATGAGCACGGTAAAAAAAAGTCTCAAAGTCCCGATAGACTCATCAACTCACGCAGGCGGCAGAAGGGAGAAACTCTCCCTGCCATGAACGTCCAAGCACCGCCAACTTGCCGATGCAGCACCATTGGAAACACTCGACCACAGCCGACTCTGAGTCTGTCCAAAAACTTCGAGCCTCTGACCATCCCCTCTGACACAGCCTCTCCGAGCACCATCCTCTGCTGAGCGCTTCGACCCTGCCCCAGCCACCGAGCAACAAGCAAAGCCAAGGACTCGGGGCCTTCTCCTCCGGAGATTCTGGACCACACAGTAGGAGCAGCAGTGAAGCAGGTACTTTAGAAGTTTCACCAGATGTTCCTCTGTGCTCTCATGTCCGTCTCCATCAAATCAGGATTGTGCACGGCACCCTGCTTGACAAATAACAGACACCACCACCGGAGTGGCCACAGCGAGCTGCGTCGCGCCGCAGGTGATAAGGTGTGACATAAAAGATTTATCCATAAGATAAGGAAGCATAGAGTTGGGTAGAGGATTGGGTAACCAATAGAAAGCAGAAAGTTGGGATACATGGGTGTTTCTCGGTGGGCAATCAGTGGTGAGCGGCGTGCCACAGGGGTCAGTACTAGGCCCGCAACTCAGATTAATGATCTGGAAGAGGGGACCAAGTGTAGTGAATCTAAGTTTGCTGATGACACTATATTGAGTGGAAAAGCAAATTGTGTAGAGGATACGGAGAGTCTGCAGAGAAATATAGATAGGTTAAGTGAGTGGGAAAGGATATAGTAGATGGAGTACAATGTTGGTAAATGCGAAATCATCCACTTTGGAAGGTAAAACGGAAGATCAGATAATTATTTAAATGGTAAAAGATTGCAGCATGCTGCTATGCAGAAAGACTTGGGAGTGCTTGTGCATGAATCACAAAAGGGTGGTTTGCAGGTGTGGCAGGCTGTCAAGAAGGCAAATGGAATGTTGGCCTTCGTTGCCAGAGAGATTGAATTTAAGAGCAGGGAGTTTACGTTACAACTGTGTGGGGTACTGGTGAGGCCGCATCTGGAGTATTGAATGCAGTTCTGGTCTCCTTATTTGAGGAAGGATATACTGGCTTTGGAGGTGGTGCAGAGGATGTTCACTAGGTGGATTCCAGAGATGAGGGGGTTAGACTATGAGGAGAGATTGAGTTGCCTGGGACTGTACTCATTGGAATTCAGAAGGATGAGAAGAGATCTTATAGAAACGTTATAAAATTATGAAAAGGATCGATAAGCTAGTGGCAGGAAATTGTTTTCACTGGTAGGTGAGACTAGAAGTAGGGGACGTAGCCTCAAAATCTGGAGGAGTAAATTTAGAATGGAGATGAGGAGGAACCGCTTTTCATAAAGAGGGACCAGTGTGGGTGGAAGCAAGCTGCAGATGTAATCCTTGACCAGCCTCTCCAAAGCATTTGCTTATTATTGAGGTAAGTGGAACAGGTTGCCAGTCGTTCAGACATGTTAGAAACATAGAAAACCTACAGCACAATACAGGCCCTTCGGACCACAAAGCTATGCCGAACATGTCCCTACCTTAGAACTGCCTAGGCTTTACCCATAGCCCTCTTTTACTAAGCTCCATGTAGCCATCCAGGAGTTTCTTAAAAGACCCTATTGTTTCCGCCGCCAGCAGCCCGTTCCACGCACTCACCACTCTTGCGTAAAAACGTACCCCTGACATCTCCTTTGTACCTACTTCCAAGCACCTTAAAACGATGCCCTCTCGTGCTAGCCATTTCAGCCCTGGCAAAAAGCCTCTGACTGTCCACACGATCAATGCCTCTCATTATCTTGTACACCTCTATCAAGTCAACTCTAATCCTCCGTTGCTCCAAGGTGAAAAGGCCGAGTTCACTCAACCTATTCTCATAAGGCATGCTCCCCAATCCAGGCAACATCCTTGTAAATCTCCTCTGCACCCTTTCTATGGTTTCCACATCCTTCCTATAGTGAGGCAACCAGAACTGAGCACAGTACTCCAAGTGGGGTCTGACCAGGGTCCTATATAGCTGCAACATTATCTCTCAGCTCTTAAACTCAGTGCCACGATTGATGAAGACCAATGCACCGTATGCCTTCTTAACCACAGAGTCAACCTGCGTAGCAGCTTTGAGTGTCCTATGGATCCCTCTGATCCTCCACACTGCCAAGAGTCTTACCATTAATACTATATTCTGCTATCATATTTGACCTACCAAAATGAACCACTTTACACTTACCTGGGTTGAATTCCATCTGCCAATATTAGGACACAGAATTAGGACACAGTACTCCAAGTACGGCCTAACCAGAGTTTTATAGAGCTGCATCATTACCTCACGGCTCTATTCCTTGACTTATGAAAGCTAACACCCCATAAGCTTTGTTAGCTACTCTATCTACCTGTGAAGCAACTTCCAGGGATCTGTGGACATGTACCCCCAGATCCCTCTGCTCCTCCACACTACCAAGTATCCTGCCATACTTAGTGCATACATTGGTCATAGTGTTGCTATGGGACAGTGATTAAAGTTTTGCTGGTTGGTACAAAAACAGAATGGTTGAAGGGAAGTAGAGTAACTGTTCTTGAACCTGGTGGTGTGGTACTTTAGGCTAAGACATAACACATAGGAGTAGAATTAGGCCATTTCGGCCTATCAAGTCTGGTCCGCCATTCCATCATGGCTGATCTTGGGTCCCTCTCAACTCCATACACCTGCCTTTTCACCATAGGCTTTGATGCCCTGACTGATCAGGAAACTATCAACTTCTACCTTAAATATACCCACGGACTTGGCCTCCGCCACAGTCTGTGGCAGAACATTCCACTCTCTGGCTAAAAAAAAATTCCTCCTTACATCTGTTCTAAAGGTTACTCCTCAATTTTGAGGCTGTGCCCTCGTCTAGATACCCCCACTATAGAGTGAATATGGAGAGGATGTTTCCTATCTAGTCCTTTAAACATTTGGTAGGTTTCAATGAGATCCCCATGCATTCTTTGCCACATTTCTTCAGTACGTTTCCCTGTGATGGGATGGAGTTTCCAATCTATGCTTCCAAGTTTCTGCCTGATAGCCTTATAGTTCCCCTTACTCCAATTAAACACTTTCCTAACTTGTCTGTTCCTATCCCTCTCCAATGCTATTGTAAAGGAGATAGAATTGTGATCACTATCTCCAAAATGTTCTCTCACTGAGACACCTGACACCTGACCAGGTTCTTTTCCCAATACCAGATCAAGTACAGCCTCTCCTCTTGTCGGCTTATCAACAAATTATGTCAAGAAACCTTCCTGAACACACCTAACAAACTTCACCCTATCTAAACCCCTCAATCTAGCAAAATGCCAATCAATATTTGGGAAATTAAAATCTTCCACCACAACAATCCTGTTATTATTACACCCTTGTAGAATCTGTCTCCATATCTTCTCCTGCCTGTTACTGTTGGGTGGTCTATAAAAAACACCCAGTAGAGTTTTGACCCCTTCCTATTTCTAACTTCCACCCACAGAGACTCCGTAGACAATCCCTGCATGACTTCTTCCTTTTCTGCAGCCGTGACACTATCTCTGATCAACAGTGCCACGCCCCCACCTCTTTTGTCTCCCTCCCTGTCCTGTCTGAAACATCTGAAGCCTGGCACTTGAAGTAGCCGGTATACCATCCTTTCCATGGATCAGTATTCATGGATGGTATTCACCAATGAGAGGGAACTTGATGACGGTGAGGACAATATGAGTGAGGTTGATGTTCTGGAGCATGTTGATATTAAGGGAGAGGAGGTGTTGGAGTTGTTAAAATACATTAGGACGGATAAGTCCCCGGGGCCTGACGGAATATTCCCCAGGCTGCTCCATGAGGCGAGGGAAGAGATTGCTGACCCTCTGACTAGGATCTTCATGTCCTCGTTGTCCATGGGAATGGTACCGGAGGATTAGAGGGAGGCAAATGTTGTCCCCTTGTTCAAAAAAGGTAGTAGGGATAGTCTGGGTAATTATAGACCAGTGAGCCTTACAACTTTGGTGGGAAAGCTGTTGGAAAAGTTTCTTAGAGATAGGATCTATGGGCATTTAGAGAATCATGGTCTGATCAGGGACAGTCAGCATGGCTTTGTGAAGGGCAGATCGTATCTAACAAGCCTGATAGAGTTCTTTGAGGAGGTGACCAGGCATATAGATGAGGGTAGTGCAGTGGATGTGATCTACATGGATTTTAGTAAGGCATTTGACAAGGTTCCACACGGTAGACTTATTCAGAAAGTCAGAAGGCATGGGATCCAGGGAAGTTTGGCCAGGTGGATTCAGAATTGGCTTGCCTGCAGCAGGCAGAGGGTCATGGTGGAGGGAGTACATTCAGATTGGAGGATTATGAATAGTGGTGTCCCACAAGGATCTGTTCTGGGACCTCTACTTTTCATGATTTTTATTAACGACCTGGATGTGGGGGTAGAAGGGTGGGTTGGCAAGTTTGCAGATGACACAAAGGTTGGTGGTGTTGTGGATAGTGTAGAGGATTGTCGAAGATTGCAGAGAGACATTGATAGGATGCAGAAGTGGGCTGAGAAGTGGCAGATGGAGTTCAACCTGGAGAAGTGTGAGGTGGTACATTTTGGAAGGACAAACTCCAATGCAGAGTACAAAGTAAATGGCAGGATACTTGGTAGTGTGGAAGAGCAGAGGGATCTCGGGGTAAATGTCCACAGATCCCTGAAAGTTGCCTCACAGGTAGATGGGGTAGTTAAGAAAGCTTATGGGGTGTTAGCTTTCATAAGTCGAGGGATAGAGTTTGAGTCGCGATGTAATGATGCAGCTCTATAAAACACTGGTTAGGCCACACTTGGAGTACTGTGTCCAGTTCTGGTCGCCTCACTATAGGAAGGATGTGGAAGCATTGGAAAGGGTACAGAGGAGATTTACCAGAATGCTGCCTGGTTTAGAGTATGGATTATGATCAGAGATTAAGGGAGCTAGGGCTTTACTCTTTGGAGAGAAGGAGGATAAGAGGAGACATGATAGAGGTATACAAGATATTAAGAGGAATAGATAGAGTGGACAGCCAGCGCCTCTTCCCCAGGGCACCACTGCTCAATACCAGAGGACATGGCTTTAAGGTAAGGGGTGGGAAGTTCAAGGGGGATATTAGAAGAAGGTTTTTTACTCAGAGAATGCGCAGCCTGAGTCAGTGGTGGAGGCAGATACACTAGTGAAATTTGAAACCCAGTGACCAATCTTAACTCCAAGTTGAGATACATACATCCCAAATCCTGCCCTACTGCTCTCTGGGTCCACTGAGCCATCGGTAAAAATCTTCAGATAAGATCCCCATTTATTATTTAAATATTGATTTGTGATCAACGCTGATGAAATTGCACTGCTTCCTTTAAGCTGAAAAAGGAGGAATAGGTCTACTTCTGGTTCTGGAAAGAGCCAAAAAGGGACGGGTGGCAAGCAAATTTGGTCAGCTATGTCTTCCTCAGTCAGTTTCAATTTCACAGCCCAGTTATTAACCAAATCTAAAAATGGGTATCTTTTAATTTTACTTTGGCGCTCCGACTTCCCCTGCAAAAGACACTTTGATGGACAGCTGTGATTGAATCCATTTAGTTTTACCCAATACTACAGGCCCAACTGAATTCACCTTAAATGTAGAGGCACTTCTCCCATCTCCACACGTAATGCTGGGACTGATGTTGTTCTAAAAGCTCCACAATAGAGTCTAAGTGCTTTGAACTGCACAGTGTCCAGTTTTCTAAGCACTGCCGTAGCAGCGGGACCATAAGCAATACAACCATAATCTATAACTGATCTAATCATAGCTAGATATATTAAGTACATTGAGTGGCTGGAGCTGCGACTGGATTCATACTGGAATATCCGTGATGCTGAAAAAGTCGTGAATAGCACGTTCAGTGAATTGGCCACACCGCAGGTTAAAGGCTACACAGGCAGAAAGGGAATGGGTGGTCACTGGACAGCGTAGCAGTAGGCAGGTAGTGCAGGAGTCCCTGAGGTCATCTCCCTCCTGAACAGATATACTGTTTTGGATACTGTTAGGGGAGATGTCTCATCAGGGGAAGGCAGCAGCAGCCGAGTTCATGGCACCATGGGTGGCTCTGCGGCACAGGAGGGAAGGAAAAGAAGTGGGAGGGCTATAGTGATAGGGAATTCGATTGTAAGGGGAATAGATAGGTGTTTCTGCGGCCACAAATGAGACTCCAGGAGTGTATGATGCCTCCCTGGTGCAAGGGTCAAGGATGTCTCTGAGCGGTTGCAGGACATTCTGGAGTGGGAGGGTGAACAGCCAGTGGTCGTGGTGCACATAGATACCAATGATATAGGTAAAAAACGGGATGAAGTCCTACAAAGTGAATTTAGGGAGTTAGGAGATAAACTAAAAAGCAGGACCACAAAGGTAATAATCTCTGGATTACTACCAGTGCCACGTGCTAGTCAGAGTAGAAATAGGAGGATATATCAGATGAATACGTGACTTGAAAAATGGTGCAAGGGGGAGGGATTCAAATTTCTGGGGCATTGGAACCAGTTCTGGAGGAGGTGGGACCGGTACAAACAGGACGGTCTGCACCGGGGCTGGACTGGAACCAATGTCCTAGGGGGAGCGTTTGCTACTGTTGTTCAGGAGGATTTAAAATAATGTGGTAGGAGGATGGGAACAACTGCAGAGAGACAGAGGGGTGTAAAATGAGGGTAGAAGCAAAAAGCAGTAAGATGAAAAGTAAAAATGGCAGGCAGGCAAATCCAGGGCAAAAATCAAAAAGGGCCAAAAGTGTTGTAAAAGCGAGCTTGAAGGCTTTGTGTGTCAATGCAAGGAGCATTCATAACAAGGTGGATGAATTAAAAGTGCAGATAGTTATTAACGAATATGATATAGTTGGGATCACAGAGACATGGCTCAAGGGTGACCAAGGATGGGAGCTCAACATTCAGGGATATTCAATATTCAGGAGGGATAGACATGAAAGGAAAGGAGGTGGGGTGGCATTGCTGGTTAGAGAGGAGTTTAACGCAATAGAAAGGAAGGACATAAGCCGGGAGGATGTGGAATCGATATGGGTAGAGCTGCATAACACTAAGGGGCAGAAAAGGGGCTGGTGGGAGTTGTGTACAGGCCACCTAACAGTTGTAGTGAGGTTGGGGAGGCATTAAACAGGAAATTAGAAATGCGTGCAATAAAGGAACAGCAGTTATACTGGGTGACTTCAATCTACATATAGATTGGGTGAACCAAATTGGTAAGGGTGCTGAGGAAGAGGATTTCTTGGAATGTATGCGGGATGGTTTTTTGAACCAACATGTCGAGGAACCAACTAGAGAGCAGGCCATTCTAGACTGGGTATTGAGCAATGAGGAAGGGTTAATTAGCAATCTTGTCGTGAGAGGCCCCTTGGGTAAGAGTGACCATAATATGGTGGAATTCTTCATTAAGACGGAGAGTGATATAGTTAATTCAGAAACAAAGGTTCTGAATTTAAAGAAGGGTAACTTTTAAGGTATGAGATGTGAATTAGCTAAGGTAGACTGGCAAATGATACTTAAAGGGTTGACAGTGGATATGCAATAGCAAGCATTTAAAGATCGCATGGATGAACTACAACAATTGTTCATCCCAGATTGGCAAAAGAATAAACCAGGGAAGGTAGTGCACCCGTGGCTGACAAGGGATATTAGGGATAGTATCAATTCCAAAGAAGAAACATACAAATTAGCCAGAAAAAGCGGCTCACCTGAGGACTGGGAGAAATTCAGAGTTCAGCAGAGGAGGACAAAGGGCTTAATTAGGAAAGGGAAAAAAGATTATGAGAGAAAACTGGCAGGGAACATAAAAACTGACTGTAAAAGCTTTTATAGAAAAGATTGGTTAAGACAAATGTAGGTCCCTTACAGTCAGAAACAGGTGAATTGATCATGGGGAACAAGGACATGGCAGACCAATTGAATAACTACTTTGGTTCTGTCTTCACTAAGGAGGACATAAATAATCTTCTGGAAATAGTAGGGGACAGAGGGTCCAGTGAGATGGAGTAAGTGAGGGAAATACATGTTAGTAAGGAAGTGGTGTTAGGTAAATTGAAGGGATTAAAGGCAGATAAATCCCTAGGGCCAGATGGTCTACATCCCAGAGTGCTTAAGGAAGTAGCCCAAGAAATAGTGGATGCATTAGTGATAATTTTTCAAAACTCTTTAGATTCTGGACTAGTTCCTGAGGATTGGAGGGTGGATAATGTAACCCCTCTTTTTAAAAAAGGAGGAAGAGAGAAACCGGGGAATTATAGACCGGTTAGCCTAACATTGGTCGTGGGAAAAATGCTGGAGTCAGTTATCAAAGATGTGATAACAGCACATTTGGAAAGCAGCAAAATCATCGGACAAAGTCAGCATGGATTTGTGAAAGCAAAATCATGTCTGACGAATCTCATAGAATTTTTTGAGGATGTAACTAATAGAGTGGATAGCGGAGAACCAGTGGATGTGGTATATTTGGATTTTCAAAAGGCTTTTGACAAGGTCCCACACAGGAGATTAGTGTGCAAACTTAAAGCACATGGTATTGGGGGCATGATATTGATGCGGATAGAGAATTGGTTGGCAGACAGGAAGCAAAGAGTGGCAATAAACGGGACCTCTTCAGAATGGCAGGCAGTGACTAGTGGGGTACCACAAGGCTCAATGCTGGGACTCCAGTTGTTTACAATATATATTAATGACTTAGACGAGGGAATTAAATGCAGCATCTCCAAGTTTGCGGATGACACGAAGCTGGGCGGCAGTGTTAGCTGTGAGGAGGATGCTAAGAGGATGCAGGGTGACTTGGATAGGTTAGGTGAGTGGGCAAATTCATGGCAGATGCAACTTAATGTGGATAAATGTGAAGTTATCCACTGTGGTGGCAAAAACAGGAAAACAGATTATTATCTGAATGGTGGCCGATTAGGAAAAGGGGAGGTGCAACGAGACCTGGGTGTCATTATACACCAGTCATTGAAAGTGGGCATGCAGGTACAGCAGGCGGTGAAAAAGGTGAATGGTATGCTGGCATTTATAGCGAGAGGATTCGAGTACAGGAGCAGGGAGGTACTACTGCAGTTGTACAAGGCCTTGGTGAGACCACACCTGGAGTATTGTGTGCAGGTTTGGTCCCCTAATCTGAGGAAAGACATTCTTGCCATAGAGGGAGTACAAAGAAGGTTCACCAGATTAATTCCTGGGATGGCAGGACTTTCATATGATGAAAGATTGGATTGACTAGGCTTATACTCACTGGAATTTAGAAGATTGAGGGGGGAATCTTATTGAAACATATAAAATTCTAAAGGGATTGGACAGGCTAGATGCAGGAAGATTGTTCCCGATGTTGGGGAAGTCCAGAACGAGGGGCCACAGTTTAAGGATAAAGGGAAAGACTTTTAGGACCGAGATGAGGAAAAACTTCTTCACACAGAGAGTGGTGAATCTGTGGAATTCTCTGCCACAGGAAACAGTTGAGGCCAGTTCATTGGCTATATTTAAGAGGGACTTAGATATGGCCCTTGTGGCTAAAGGGATCAGGGGGTATGGAGAGAAGGCAGGTACGGGGTTCTGAGTTGGATGATCAGCCATGATCATACTGAATGGCGGTGCAGGCTTGAAGGGCTGAATAGCCTACTCCTGCACCTATTTTCTATGTTTTCTATGTTTTCTACATAGTTTCCCGCCCTGCTCCCCAGTCGCATTCAGCAAAACTTCTCATAACATTTAAAACTTTCTCACACTTTCGAATTGTTTTATCTAAGTTGAACATTGAGTATAGGAGTTTGGATGTAATGTTGAAATTGTATAAGGCATTCGTAAGGCCAAATTTGGAGTATTGTGTACAGTTCTGGTCACCGAATTATAGGAAAGACATCAATAAAATTGAGAGAGTACAGAGGAGGTTCACTAAAATGTTGCCTGGGTTTCATCTCCTAACTTACAGAGAAAGGTTGAACAAGTTGGTCTTTATTCTTTGAAGCGTAGAAGGTTGAGGAGGGACTTGATAGAGGTGTTTAAAATTATGAGGGGGATTGATAGAGTTGACGTGGATAGGCTTTTTCCATTGAGAATGGGGGAGATTCAAACAAGAGGACATGAGTTGAGAGTTAAAGGGCAAACGTTTAGGGGTAACATGAAGGGGAACTTCTTTACTCAGAGAGTGGTAGCTGTGTGGAACGAGCTTCCAGCAGAAGTGGTTGAGGCAGGTTCGATGTTGTCGTTTAAAGTTAAACTGGATAGAGATATGGACAGGAAAGCAATGGGCTGAGTGCAGGTCGGTGGGATTAGGTGAGAGTAAGAGTTCGGCACAGACTAGAAGGGCTGAGATGGCCTGTTTCCGTGCTGTAATTGTTATATGGTTATATGGTTATCTATATGAACCCTCCAAGTAAGTCTTTCATCAAACCAGACACCTAAAATCTTGAATACCTTGACTTTTTCTAGTGGAGAATCATATAGACACCATTCACAATCAGGAATCTTTCTTCTAAAGCCAAAAATCATATATTTGGACTTAGAAGCAGAAATCCTGAGACCCCATTTATTAGCCCAATTTTCAACTGATCTTAAAGCCTTTTGTACCTGCCTTAATATATACTTGATGTTTCTTCCTCTTTTCCAGATTGCACCATTGTCTGCCAAATAATGATTTGCCAAATCCTGTCCCTACCTGATCAAAGGTATCATTTATCATGACATTAAAAAGAACTAGACTAATGACACTTCCTCGAGGGGTACCATTACCTATTTTAACTGACTTGGAGCTTGTTCCGCCTATTCTTACTTGAATTGTCCTTTCCTTAAGGAAATCTTTGATCCAATTAAACATTCTACCTCTAATTCCTGCATCACAGAGTTTAATTAATAAGCCATCCCTCCATAGTGAGTCATATGCTCTTTCAATATTTAGAAATACACTTACCATTACTTCTCTATTTTGAAACGCTTTTTTTAATATCATGATCTAAAAGGGCAACAGATTCCATGGTTGATCTTCCAGTTCTAAAACCATTTTGATAGGCAGCAAAATGTCCCTTATTTTCCAAAAAATAAACAAGTCTGTTGGTGACCATTCGTTCCATAGTTTTACAAAGCACTGACATTAAATCTATAGGCCAATACGAACTAGGACTAGACATGTCCTTACCTGACTTTAAAACTGGAACTACCACCACATGCTTCCACTCTGCTGGTAATTTTCCTTTTTTCCACACTGAATTAAACAATGCTAGAATTTCTATTAATATAAAGTCATCTAAATGCTTAAGCAATTACTAACACAGTCCATCCCTACCAGGAGAAGTGTTTGAACCTGATTGGACAGCTTCCTGCAATTCCTGAAGGGAGAAAAACAAATATATGGAGCTATTATCATCCAAACTCCTGTCCAATTTCCAACTTTCCTTTAACATAATTTCCTTTCTCAAATCACCTAACTCTCCAGAACTGTGTAACGCTTGGAACATCTCTACAAGCCTTTTCCTTATTGGTTACAGCCTCAATATCTCCTTCCAGCAAAGCTGGGATAGATGGTTTCCTATATACCCCTGACATTCTGTGAATGATCGTCCGTAGCTGCTTTATAGGTGTCTCAGGGCCCAGGGTTCCACAAAATCTTCTCCAACTCTCCCTCTTTGCATTTTTAATTACTCTCCTTGCTACTGTTCTTTCCTTTTTATACTCCATAACATTATCTAACACTGGGTACTTTCTTAATTTCCTGTAAGCTCTATTTCTGTTTCTTACTGCTATATCACAATTTTTATTCCACCACAGAACTAATGCGCGAGGCTTAAGTACATTCCGTAGCAGAATAGTCAAATGAGCAACTTTATGAATTATAGAACAGAGGGATTCATTCCAATCATCTGTGGAGCCCTCGCTATTAATCTCTTCTATTATATCCACAGCATTCTCCTGGAACTCATCCCAACGGGCCAAAGAAAAATTATACCTAGCAGACCTCTCCTCAATTTCTACTATCAAATTTCTACCAAATCTACATAATATAGGATAGTGATCACTTCCTAGTGTGTACCTGTCCATAATATAGGATAATGATCACTTCCTAGTGTGTACCTGTCCATAACATCCCATTCCCCAACCCTAACTAAGTTTGAGGAAGTGATAGATAAGTCTAAGTGATTACAAGTATTCTTTACAATATTAAATCTTGTTGGCCTTCCATCATTTAGCAGTACCATGCTGTATTTATCTAGAAACTCCTCTATTATCGTTCCATTACTATCTTTACTTTCACTACCCCATATAGGATTATGGGCATTGAAATCTCCAACCCAGATTACTGGGGATCTTACCTTATTCATAATTTCATCCAAATCTGATAATATCATATTACCTGGATTATAAAAGTTAATCAAAGTTATTTGACCACTAGAGCTCCAAACCTCCACAGCCACAATTTCAAGATTAGATTTAAGATCAAGTCTTCTGAACTGGAGTCCCGTCTTTAATTAAAGTTGCACACCCTCCACCAGATTTACCTGTTCTGTCAGCTTTCAGATTATCATATCCAGGGATCACAAAATCCAAATGAGGCTTTAACCATGTCTCCTGTATACAGATCAAATCAGGCTTGTCTTTAAAAGTTCCAACAAATCTTTTTAATTCTTGACCATTTGCAGACAAACTTCTTGCATTCCATTGTAATATTAAAAACATCCAAATACTAATTATTGGCCTCTTCATCCACATAAAGTTCCTCCTGTTACGAGAATACACATAAAATTAAGATGTTTGCTGGCCTGGGCTAGCATCAGTGGCATCAGCAGTTGGTCTGCCACCTGCCCTCAGGGGAAGGAGAGATAAGGAACAATGGAGCAGCGTCTGGAGATGTGTAATGAAGGGATGTGGGAGGAAGAGCTGTCTGGAGCGGCTCCCCCCCTTTGAACCCTGAACTGTTTGAAGTGATGGACAGGCGATACCCCAGCAGGGGGATAAAAAGGGACAGGTTCGCTAAGACAGACACACGCCACCCGAGGTAACGAGACCCTGGAAGCGGTGCGCTTCTCACGAGTGGGTGAGAAGTCCCAGACAACGACAAGGGTGGAAAGGTACGATCAGCGGGAACCCGGTGTGTGTCCGCCCTTGCCTGGGTGCCGGGTTCACTGCAGAGGATCGACCGCATCTGGAGGAGGGGTCACAGTCGGTGACCTCAGGTGACATCACCAAGGACCCGCCCAAAAGCTGTTTGTGAGCCATCCCGCTGGTCTGTGAGTGAAGCCGTTCTGAATGATCAGTTGTTCCTATTCTATCTCTCTCTTCCCCCACGTTGTCCACCGCCATGGCAACGATTACTGCGAACTGAACTACTAAACTGGACTGAACTTTGAGTCATTTTGAAATTGGTCATTTACCCCTAGACAACGATAGAGCTTGATTGATGCTGTTATCTTAATTCTGTGCACATGTGTGTTTATCATCACTGAACTGTTGCATTTATTATCCTTTCGATTACTGTGTTGCTTGTTTCTTTAATAAAACTTTCTTAGTTCTAGTACTCCAGACTCCAACTGAGTGATCCATTTCTGCTGGTTTGGCAACCCAGTTACGGGGTACGTAACACTCCGTACTCTCTGATCCCGACATCTGAGAAGTATTCAGTGATTGTTTGTCTGTCATATACTCATGTAATTTTTCCGGCGAAATCTGTTTTATATCAAGGAATCTCTCTGCAGCTCCAACGACTACTTTTATCATATCCGACCTCTTGGCTGTAGTTTTAGCTCCGACCAGTACATCAACAACAAACGCCAAAAAAGTCTCTTTAGTCATTAACAACATGCCTGAAGGAACCATAGTTGGAGAACTCAGAATGAACTGACTCCCCATCATTCCAATCTTTTCTTTACTTATCCTTTGCTCTCTATCAACTTTCTTTACTGCTTCAGCATGTGATATTTTTTGTTGGATACTAACATCCTGAATCTGCTTTGCCTTACTAAAATACTCACATCCTCTGAACGTCGCTATATGGTCCCCTCCACAGTTACTGCATTTAGGCACCGCTGCCTTACATGCTTTAATATCATGATCCTCTCCACATTTCATACATCTTCTTTTACCTCGACATAAACCAGCAACATGTCCAAATCTCTGGCAATTACAACAGCGTAAGGGAGTCCTAATGTATTCTCTAACTTGATAAGACATGCACCCAAGATAGACTCTAGTTGGAAGAACATCACCTGCAAAAACCAGAAGAACAGGGGAATCCCTATTACCACCTTCTCTCGATTTTAATCATTTGACTTTAATCACTCGACCATCTTTAATATTGTCCAAAATTTCCTTTTCAGTCATGCCAGACCAGATACCATACACTACCCCCTTAACTCCCTTCCTTTCTTTTGGAGTAATACACTCCACTTTCACGACCAATTTTCCCACCATTTTAGCACTGTTATATTGGTCAATATCTTTGCAACAAATTTTCAGCAATCCTGTAGACAAAATCTTGGCCTGGAATCCTTTACCTATTTGGTTCTCTAATACTGCTGCCACTGTCAAAGGATTAAGGGCTCTAAATACTCCTTCTCCTTCCTTCTGACCTTTAATTTTATACAGAACTATAAATCCCTCCAATCCACCCATTTTCCTCAATTTGTTGTCCCTCATTATGTCAGTTCTTTCACTTGATGCACCCCTTTTTTGGCTACCCTTACTTCTGGAGTACTCCACAGTCTCCCGCCCTCCCCCTTCAATCTCAATACCCCCCCCCCCTCACTTTTGCAGCCATAGGTGTCATGGTCCGGTCCGTGAAGTCCGTATTCCAGTTCACGGTCCAGTCCATCGACCCTTGCTCCAGGTTTTCCTGTCTACCCTATTTCTGTTCTTGTTGAGCTCTATTTGAGCCAGCTGATGCTCGTTGGGGCTGGCTGCATAAATACCTTCAGAGACCAGGCTGCTGGATTGTTCTTGTCCTTACTCCTTGTATCCTTTCCCCTGCCTTCTATTTCCTCGCCTGAAGCGCTGCCTTGTCTTGCTGGTAACTCTCGCCTCACCTGAAGTTCTCGTCTCGTCTCGTCTTGTCTTGTCTCGTCTCGCCTTGCATTGCCTGAAGCCTTGCCTTGTCTTGCTGGTAACTCTCGCCTCGTCTCGCCTGCAGTCTTGTCCTGGAGCTACCCTGTACTTAGCTCCCTTCCTGTCCCTTGTCTCCGCCCAGGTAAGCCAGGCCGTCTTGCGGTTGGTTCTGTCCTTTCCTGTCCCATGCCTCTGTCGGGTGGTGATCCGTGCCCTCCCCAGGAGGAGCCTGCCTAGCCTCAAGCCTGAAGACTCCAGCCTCCTGCCTAGCCTCAAGCCTGAAGACTCCAGCCTCCTGCCTAGCCTCAGGCCTGAAGATTCCAGCCTCCTGCCTAGCCTCAGGCCTGAAGACTCCAGCCTCCTGCCAAGCCTCGCCTCTAGCCTCAAGCCTGATGACTCCAGCCTCGTCCTGCCTGCCTGCCAAGACTCGTCCTTGCCTAGTTCTGGGGTCTGAGCCAGAGGCAAGATGCAGGTGCTGGGTCCTTGTCCAGTCTCTGGCTCGGAGTCCAAGCCCGGGCTCCTAGCTCTCTTGTCCAGTCCTGTTCTGGGTCCCGGTTTTCGTGTCCATGTCCTTGCCCTCAGCCTGTATCCTAGTCCTGTCCCTAGTACTTCAGTGTCTGTGTCCTTGGGTCCAGCCACCGCCATATGACAATAGGCTACAAACTAAACCTTTCCAAACTACCAGGCTCCTCCACGCCAAAGTCCCCACCCACTCAATCAACAGCCCCAACTGCCAGTCTGGCCCAACCCTAACTCAGCCAGCAATTCAACTCTCCCCAGCCAGCCGGGCAGTCCACAGCCAACCATCACCTTTTCAACTCTGCTCGCTTTTAAACTCTTCCCACTGTTCTCACTGGCCGACCTCCACATGCTTGCGCAGTCGTACCCCATTAAACTGCTGAAGAAATAACTTCCGCTAATGCCCCACCTTCCCCTTGTACCCCATCCGTTATTTATTTATTTATATACACACATTCTTTTTCTCTGTCTGCTTTTTCTCCCTCTGTCCCTCTCACTATACCCCTTGCCCATCCTCTGGCTTTCCCCCTCCCCCTTTTCTTTCACCCTAGGCCTCCTGTCCCATGATCCTCTCATATCCCCTTTGCCAATCACCTGTCCAGCTCTTGGCTCCATCCCTCCCCCTCCTGTCTTCTCCTATCATTTCAGATCTCCCCCTCCCCCTCCCACTTTCAAATCTCTTACTAGCTCTTCTTTCAGTTAGTCCTGATGAAGGGTCTCGGCCCAAAACGTCAACTGTACCTCTTCCTATGGATGCTGCCTGGCCTGCTCCGTTCACCAGCAACTTTTATGAGTGTTGTTGGAAGAAATAACCATCACCTTTTCAACTCTGCTCGCTTTTAAACTCTTCCCACTGTTCTCACTGTTACCTTAGTCTTTTTTAGGTGGAGGGACAATGGTGGATGTTTTGAAGCAGGAGGGCACTCTACACTGGGAGAGGGAGAGGTTAAAATATTCACAATATGCAAAGAGGTAGATGGCCTTGTCTTCCCAACCACAGCTATACCAGGGCAGTGTGCGTTGAGAATGATACATCATCAGTAGAGGAGGAATCTGATGGTGAGACCAAATTCATTAGTTGTCATGCGCTTAATTTGTTGGGCACGTGGCCAAGTGGTTAAGGTGTTTGTCTAGTGACCTCAAGGTCGCTAGTTTGAGCCTCAGCTGTGGCAGCGTGTTTGTGCCCTTGAGCAAGGCACTTAATCACACATTGCTCTAGTCTGTGCAAGGAGTGACGCCCCACAGACTTCCAATCTGCACCTTGTAAGGCATGAAAATGCCCGACACAGGCCTCTCATGGTCTGAGTGGACGTTTCCTCCCTCCCTAATTTGTTCAGTAGTATATCACGAACTAAAGGTCCTGTTCCTGTGCTGAGCTATTCGATGTTGTAAGTCTGCTTTCACTAGTTGAGGCATTAAGTTCAAGAATTCTGAAAAAATGTTACAGCTTTATAAAACACTGGTTAGACTACATCTGGAGTATTTCTCCCCCTTCCTTTCCAGTCCTGATGTGGGTCTTGGCCTGTAACGTCAACTATTTATTCTTCTCCATAGCTGCCTGTCTTCTGAGTTCCTCGAGCATTTTGTCTCTGTTGCTTGGAGTATTGTGCTCTGTTCCAATCACCTCATGATTAGGAATCGTATATAGGCCTCCAAATAGTAGCCAAGATGTGGGGTTGCAATTGCAAAGGGAGCTGGAAAAGGCATGTAATAAAGGTAATGTCACAAATGTAATAGGGGACTTCAATATGCAAGGAGATTGGAAAAATCATGTTGGTGTTGGATCGCAAGAGAGGGAATTTGTTGAATGTCAACGAGATGGCTTTTTAGAGCAGCCTGTGCTTGAGCCTACTTAGGGAAAGGCTATCTTAGGTTGGGTATTGTGTAATAACCCTGATCTTATTACAGAGCTTCTGTGGGCACGTGGCCAAGTGGTTAAGGCATTGGACTAGCAACCTGAAGGTCGTGAGTTCGAGCCCCAGCTGAGGCAACGTGTTGTGTCCTTGAGCAAGGCACTTAATCACACATTGCTCTGTGATGACTCTGGTGCCAAGCTGTATAGGTCCTAATGCCCTTCCCTTGGACAACATTGGTGTCATGGAGAGGGGAGACTTGCAGCATGGGCAACTGCTGGTCTTCCATACAACCTTGCCCAGAGTGAAGACTTTCCAGGCGCAGATCCATGGTCTCACAAGACTAGTGGATGCCTTTATTTATTTAATTGCAATGTAGGGTACAATTCTAGCCACTACACTAATATTACTCAGTAAAGGAGATTTACAAGGATCTTACCTGGAATTGAGCATTTCAGTTCTGAGGAGACTGGAGGTCCTTGGAGCCGGGCGATGTTAGGGTAGAAAGTAAAAAGTTTTTGTTTTGCCTTAGTAGAAGTGCCTATTAACAGGGGGCAGGGGTTTAAAGTAAGATCTAGAATAAACTTGAGGAAGAATTTCCTTCATCTCAAGAGGAATAGATAGAGTGGATAGCCAGCGCCTCTTCCCCAGGGCACCACTGCTCAATACAAGAGAACATGGCTTTAAGGTAAGGGGTGGGAAGTTCAAGGGGGATATTAGAGGAAGGTTTTTTTACTCAGAGAGTGGTTGGCGCACTGCCTGAGTCAATGATGGAGGCAAATACACTAGTGAAATTTAAGAGACTACTAGACAGGTATATGGAGGAATTTAAGGTGGGGGGTTATTTGGGAGGCAGGGTTTAAGGGTTGGCACAACATTGTGGGCCGAAGGGCCTGTACTGTACTGTACTATTCTATGTTCAAGACTGTATAGAATCTGACATGCACTGCCTGACTGGGCAGTAGTTAGCATTACATTAATGCAGTGTCAGCAACCTTGGTTCAACTGTCCACACTGTCTCTGGGGAGTTTGTACTTGCTCCCTGTGACTGTGTGGGTTTCCCAGTTCTATGTTCTGTGCTTTGTTTCACCATGGGGGTCTCTACCACAAGACGGTGTATTTTAAGTTGAAGGAGGAGGTTTAAAGTGGATCTGAGGGGATCTCAGAGATACAAAAGACTCACTTTCAAGGATTCTGCAACTCATGTTCTGAATATTATTTATTGTTTTTCTTGTATTTGCATTTCGCACATTGGTTGTTTGCCTTGTGTGCTGTCTTTTATTGATTCTGCCGTGTTTCTTTGTATTTACTGTGAATGCCCTCAAGAAAATGAACCTCAGGGTTGGATATGGTGACGTACATTTACTTTGATAATAAATTAACTTTGAATTTTGATCAATGGACCTGTTTCTGTGTGGTATTGAACCTTTGACTCTACCATCGTGATTAACTTCATGTTGGCCCCAGCTCTGTTACCTCGACAGTAACCAAGCGCAGGAGAGATCCAGTAGGTTAGAATCGGCCAAATAATTGACCTACGGTATTCTAGAGGAGCGAGAATAGGCAGCAACCGCGTTTACATGAATTCATCCTTACATGATTTATAAAATAACCCTCCTCCCCCCGTAACGCGGGGGTTGCTTGTCTTGCAGAATTATCCGCGGCACCGGTTTAGAATAGTTTCCCAGGTTTCGGTGATCCGATTAAAACGTTAACATTCTGAGTGAGGCGGAAGTGCTTTGACTGGTGTTTGTGGGAGGTGGGAGGAAAATTGAAACTCTTAAGAGGACTTCGTTGATTCGCTGTTTGCGAACAGTTGGATCGGTTCCTGCCGTGACTTTAGGAATCAGGGTCTCGCCAGGAGAAGCCAGATTCACGCCAGTGGCTGTGACCGCTCTGGAAATGTCTTGGACCCACTCCCTGCGCTCTTTCTCGGTTCGGAACCGGCTGCTGCTCGGAATCCGTGTCATCTGCCCCTCTCTTCGGTACAAGTCGGGCGCCAGGTCGCCGGTGGATCTGGGTGCCGTGACCGAGCCACCCGTGCGGGATCAGAAGAACGTTCAGGACATTCCCAGTTACGGTTTACTCTCGAATACCTACTGGTACTTCATTAAGGGATTCTACGAGAAAACACACGAATTACAGGTAAGGTGTTGCTGACAGACTTCATTGGCCCGTCCCGTGAAGCTGACGCCCTCCCCAACCCCTGCCAGTGCCACGCTGTGGATGTTAATACTAGATGCAATTTCACACTAGAAACATAGAAAACCTACAGCACAATACAGGCCCTTCGGCCCACAAAGCTGTACCGAACATGTCCTTAGAAATTATCCAGGTTTACCCATAGCCCTCTGTTTTACTAAGCTCCGTGTAACTATCCAGGAGTCTCTTGAGACCCTATGGTATGCGCCTCCACCACCGCCACCAGCAGCCCATTCCACGCACTCAGCATTCTCTGCGTAAAGAACTTACCCCTGACGTCTCCTCTGTACCTACTTCCAAGCACCTTAAACCTGTGCCCTCTCGTGCTAGCCATTTCAGCCCTGGGAAAAAGCCTCTGACGATCCACACGATCAATGTCTCTCATTATCTTGTACACCTCTATCAAGTCAACTCTAATCCTCCGTTGCTCCAAGGTGAAAAGGCCGAGTTCACTCAACCTATTCTCATAAGGCATGCTCCCCAATCCAGGCAACATCCTTGTAAATCTCCTCTGCACCCTTTCTATGGCTTCAATATCCTTCCTGTAGTGAGGCGACCAGAACTGAGCACAGTACTCCAAGTGGGGTCTGTCCATTGTGACTGGCTTGCTGCTCTAGTCTCTCTACACCCATGACTCTTTGGCTAGGCACAGCTCAAGCGCCATTTGTAAATTTGCAAATTACACCACTGGAATTGGTAAAATCTGATATGGCAACAAGGAGGCATACAGGAGTGAGAAAGATTGGATGATTGAAACAAAGGTTCTGAACTTAAAGAGGGGTAACTTTGAAGGTATGAGACGTGAATTAGCTAAGATAGACTGGCAAATGACACTTAAAGGATTGACGGTGGATATGCAATGGCAAGCATTTAAAGGTTGCATGGATGAACTACAACAATTGTTCATCCCAGTTTGGCAAAAAAATAAATCAAGGAAGGTAGTGCACCCGTGGCTGACAAGAGAAATTAGGGATAGTATCAATTCCAAAGAAGAAGCATACAAATTAGCCAGAGAAAGTGGCTCACCTGAGGACTGGGAGAAATTCAGAGTTCAGCAGAGGAGGACAAAGGGCTTAATTAGGAAGGGGAAAAAAGATTGAGAGAAAACTGGCAGGGAACATAAAAATGGACTGTAAAAGCTTTTATAGATATGTAAAAAGGAAAAGACTGGTAAAGACAAATGTAGGTCCCCTACAGACAGAAACAGGTGAATTGATTATGGGGAGCAAGGACATGGCAGACCAATTGAATAATTACTTTGGTTCTGTCTTCACTAAGGAGGACAAATAATCTTCCAGAAATAGTAGGGGACAGAGGGTCCAGTGAGATGGAGGAACTGAGCAAAATACATGTTAGTAGGGAAGTGGTGTTAGGTAAATTGAAGGGATTGAAGACAGATAAATCCCCAGGGCCAGATGGTCTGCATCCTAGAGTGCTTAAGGAAGTAGCCCAAGAAATAGTGGATGCATTAGTGATAATTTTTCAAAACTCGTTAGATTCTGGACTAGTTCCTGAGGATTGGAGGGTGGCTAATGTAACTCCACTTTTTAAAAAAGGAGGGAGAGAGAAACCGGGGAATTATAGACCGGTTAGCCTAACGTCGGTGGTGGGGAAACTGCTGGAGTCAGTTATCAAGGATGTGATAACAGCACATTTGGAAAGC
Organism: Mobula hypostoma; assembly: GCF_963921235.1. Lineage (NCBI taxonomy): Eukaryota > Metazoa > Chordata > Chondrichthyes > Myliobatiformes > Myliobatidae > Mobula > Mobula hypostoma. The sequence goes on from NC_086102.1 coordinate 102,111,005, forward strand.
GATGAAATGATCAGACAAAGTCAGCATGGATTTGTGAAAGGAAAATCATGTCTGACGAATCTCATAGAATTTTTTGAGGATGTAACTAGTAGAGTGGATAGGGGAGAACCAGTGGATGTGGTATATTTGGATTTTCAAAAGGCTTTTGACAAGGTCCCACACAGGAGATTAGTGTACAAACTTAAAGCACACGGTATTGGGGGTAAGGTATTGGTGTGGGTGGAGAATTGGTTAGCAGACAGGAAGCAAAGAGTGGGAATAAACGGGACCTTTTCAGAATGGCAGGCGGTGACTAGTGGGGTACCGCAAGGCTCAGTGCTGGGACCCCAGTTGTTTACAATATATATTAATGACTTGGATGAGGGAATTAAATGCAGCATCTCCAAGTTTGCGGATGACACGAAGCTGGGTGGCAGTGTTAGCTGTGAGGAGGATGCTAAGAGGATGCAGGGTGACTTGGATAGGTTGGGTGAGTGGGCAAATTCATGGCAGATGCAATTTAATGTGGATAAATGTGAAGTTATCCACTTTGGTGGCAAAAATAGGAAAACAGATTATTATCTGAATGGTGGCTGATTAGGAAAAGGGGAGGTGCAATGAGACCTGGGTGTCATTATACACCAGTCATTGAAAGTGGGCATGCAGGTACAGCAGGCGGTGAAAAAGGCGAATGGTACGCTGGCATTTATAGCGAGAGGATTCGAGTACAGGAGCAGGGAGGTACTACTGCAGTTGTACAAGGCCTTGGTGAGACCACACCTGGAGTATTGTGTGCAGTTTTGGTCTCCTAATCTGAGGAAAGACATCCTTGCCATAGAGGGAGTACAAAGAAGGTTCACCAGATTGATTCCTGGGATGGCAGGACTTTCATATGAAGAAAGACTGGATGAACTGGGCTTGTACTCGTTGGAATTTAGAAGATTGAGGGGGGGATCTGATTGAAACGTATAAGATCCTAAAGGGATTGGACAGGCTAGATGCAGGAAGATTATTCCCAATGTTGGGGAAGTCCAGAACAAGGGGTCACAGTTTGAGGATAAAGGGGAAGCCTTTTAGGACCGAGATTAGGAAAAACTTCTTCACACAGAAAGTGGTGAATCTGTGGAATTCTCTGCCACAGGAAACTGTTGAGGCCAGTTCATTGGCTATATTTAAGAGGGAGTTAGATATGGCCCTTGTGGCTACGGGGGTCAGGGGGTATGGAGGGAAGGCTGGGGCGGGGTTCTGAGTTGGATGATCAGCCATGATCATAATAAATGGCGGTGCAGGCTCGAAAGGTCGAATGGCCTACTCCTGCACCTATTTTCTATGTTTCTATGATTGAGCGGTGTCAGAACAACAACCTTGCATTCAATGTCAGCATGGCCAAGCAATTAATTGTGGACTTCAGGGTGGGGAAGTTGGGAGATCAGATACCAGTCAGCAGTAGAAAGAAGAGCTGGCTAGGTGGATACAGGTTTGAAGGTTGTTTCTTGGAATGGTGGCCACTGGCTAGTGGTATACTGCAGCAACTGGTGTTGGAACCCTTGTAATTCATTATTTTCATAAGTGATATTCATGTAAATTCACAAGTTTGCAGATGAAGGATCAAGTCCGTAGCATTAAGTGGGAGTGAGAGCAGCCAGAGGTCGTGGTCCACTTTGGTACCAATGACATGCATAGAACGGGTGATGAAGTCCAGCAAAGTGAATTCAGGGAGTTAAGTGGTAAGTTGAAAGACAAGACCTCCAGGCTTGTGATCTCAGGATTGCTTCCCATGCCATGTACTCGTAAAGTCAGAAACAGGAAGATCATACAATTTAACAGTTGGCTAAGGATTAGTGCAGGAGGATGGCTTCAGATTTTTGGATCACTGGACTCTCTTCCAGGGAAGGTGGGACCTGTACAGAAGAAACTGTTTACAGTGAACTGGAGGGGGACTAATATCCTAGCAGGAAGGTTTGTTGATGCTGCATAGTGGGGTTTGAAATAGAGTTGCAGGGGGATGGGAACCAGAGTGCCAGAACAGTTAGTGGAGAGATTGTACAGACAATGCTGGTAAGACCTCAGACAAAGTCGGGAATCAAAACATTGAGCATGCTGCGGCTAGTGTCCTGAGCTGCATATACTTCAATGCAAGAAGCATCGTAAACAAGGCAGATAAGCTCAGGATATGGATCAACACATGGAATTACGATATTGCAGCCATTAGTGATACTTGTTTGCAGGAGGGGTAGGACTGACAGCTCAATATTCTGGGGTTCTGTTGTTTTAGATGTGACAGAGTGGGAGAGATTAAATGGGGTGGTGTTACTCATCAAGGAAAATGTCACGCCAGTGCTCCGTCAGGACAGACTGGAGAACTCGACTAGTGAGGTGTTAAGGTTGGAACTGAGAAAAATGGGAGAAATAAGAAAGGCATACACCTGTCTCGAAGGACAATGGATGATAATCATCATCACAAGCCTGGGTGGAAGGTACGGAGATCCTGAGATGCCCAGTTGTCAAGACCTCGCACCCCACCCCACCCCCCAACCTCAACAGTACAATCCAAAGGAAAGCTTATGAAGCAATATGTTTGGCACTAGTTTGGCTGCAGGAGCTGCCAGAAGGATGTTCAATGATGTCCAGCTGCCTGAGGGTCTCCATTCTGGATTTGCTATCTACATTACTCCTGTAGCCTTCGTCTCTCCCGAGGCTGCCTGCAAGGTAGTGGGGCCATTTACTCGTTGCTGGGGATCTGGTTCACAAGCACCAGGGCATGTCCACACACCGGTGGGCCTGTATGCTACACGTGTAGGGGCCAGACCTCAAATAAGAAAGATATGATCATGTTAATGGGGCATATTTCAGACCACCCAACAGTGCTAGGATTTAGGGAAACAAATTTGAAAAGAGATTGCAGACTGTTGCAAGAACCACAAGGTTGTTATAGGAGGTGATCTTAACTTTCCAGATATTTACTTGAATTTCTTACTATCAAAGGACTGGAAGGGATAGAGTTTGTCAAATGTGTTCAGGTAAGTTTTCTTCATCAGTACGTACAAGAGAGCATGTGATACTGGATCTGCTATTAGGAAATGCGGAAGGGCAGGTGACAGAAGTTTGTGTAGGGGAACACTTTGTATCAAGTGACCACAATGCCATTAGTTTCATATGCAAAATGATAGGTCTGGTCCATGGGCTGAGATTATAAATTGGAGTAAGGCCAGTTTTGATGGTAACAGAAATGACCTGGCAAGTGTGGATTAGGACAGGCTGTTTTCTGGTAAAGGTGTACTTAGAAAGTGGAAACCTTCAAAAATTATATTTTGAGAGTACAAAGCTTGTATGTGCCTGTCAGAATAAAAGGTAGGATAACAAGTGTAGGGAACCTTGCTTTTCATGTGATATTGAGAACCTGGTGAAGAGAAAGAAGGAGGTGCATAGCAGGTATAGGCAAGTAGGAATGAATAAGGTGCTTATGGAGGACAAGAAATGTAAGGGAAGACTTAAGAAAGAAATCAGGAGAGCTAAAAGAAGACATGAAGTTGTTCTAGCAGACAAGGTGAAGGAGAATCCTAAAGAATTTTGTGGATATGTTAACTGCCAAAGCATTGCAAGAGACAAAATTGGCCCTCTGGAAGATCAGAATGGTAATCTATGTGTGGAGATGAAACAGATGGGGGAGATCTGAAATGAATTCTTTGCATCTGTATTTACTCAGGAAATGACACAAAGCATATAGAAGTGAGGCAAAGCTGCATCAACTTCATGGACCCTGTACAGATTACAGAGGAAGAGGTGTTTGCTGTCCTGAGGCAGATCAGGGTGGATAAATCCCCAGGGTCTGACAAGATGTTCCCTCAGACTCTACTGGAGGCAAGTGCAGAATTTGCCAATGTCCTAGCAGAGATGTTCGAAACATCCTTAGCGATAGTAGAGGTACCAGAGGATTGGAGGATAGCCAATGTCGTTCCACTGCTGAAAAAAAGGCTCTAAACATAAATTAGGAAATTATGGGCCAGTGAGTCTGACATCAGTTGTAGGAAAGTTATTGGAAGGTATTCTAAGGGACCAGATATGAGTATTTGGATAGACATCGACTGATTGAGGATAGTCATCATGGCTTCATGTGTGGTAGGTTATGTCTAACCAATCTTGTAGAGTTTTTCAAGGAAGTTACCAGAAAGTGGATGAAGGGAAGGCAGTGGATGTTATCTACATGGACTTCAGTAAGGCATTTGACAAGGACCCGTGTGGGAGGCTGGTCTAAAAAATTCAGTTGCTCGGCATTCAGGATGAGGTACAGGTTTCCCCCGCCATCTGAAGGTAGAGCGTTCCTATGAAACGGTTCGTAAGCTGAAATGTCATAAAGTGAAGAAGCAATTACCATTTATTTATATGGGAAAATTTTGTGAGCATTCGCAGACCCAAAAATAACCTACCAAATCATGCCAAATAACACATAAAACCTAAAATAACAGTAACATATAGTAAAAGCAGGAACGATATGATAAATACACAGCCTATATAAAGTAGAAATACTTCTCTACAACGATTGCCTGCACAGTTCTCCATAGCGAAAATCTGACGCAAGTGCTCTTGGCAGAAAATCTCACGCAAGTGCTGTTGGCAAAATCACGTTCTCCAGTAACCTTTAAACTATGAAGCTGCCAAATCTACCAAATAACACGTAAAAATACACAGCCTATATAAAGTAGAAATAATGTATGTACAGTGTAGTATCACTTATGGGAATCGGGACAGCGCCAAGCACACTGATGATGGTGTGTTAGACTGAGTCGTTGAAGGTTGGGTGGTGCAGTGGCCCCCACCCTCCAGGCTGCCAACAGATATTGAACCACGAAGCACACAGGGGTAGCCGGGAGGCACTCAGCACATCTTTAAGAAAAAAGCTGAAATAAACATGCTAATTAATTAGGTGCTGCCCGGCACGTAAATGTTGGCGCAGATCAGAGGCGATTGCTGATTGCATCGGCACCGATCTGGGCCGACAATTACGTGCTAGGCGGTGCCTAATTAATTAGCATGTTTATTTCGGCTTTTTTCTTAAAGATGTGCTGTGTGCGTCCCGGCTACCATTGCATTTTCGCGAATCAGTAGCTCTCTGTGGCCTGGGTGCTGGGGTGATGGGACACTGGGGTGTCATCTCGTTGTCTGTTGCCATTACAGCAGGTGGCTCATCTTCTTCTACCTCTGCCCGCCTTGATGTCGAAGGTTGAGGTTCGTCGTCTGCTGTGGCTGATGTGGAAGGCTTGCTTGACTGCTGAGCCTCGCGCATTTTTCTATCACACAGTTCTTTAATAAGGGCTGAAACCATCCTGCAAATATCCCCTAAACTGACGTACCCTTTCAAAATTAACGTCGTACTTTATCATTACTCATTCAGTTTCGATTGTTATCCTTTTTTCTTCCAATTGCATCAGCTCTTCATCTGTCAGTTCTTGGTGATGGGATGCCAAAACCTCTTCAACATCATCTTCTCTAGGAACAGGTGCAGTCGACGTCAGGACGAAGGGTCTCGGCCTGAAACGTCGACTGCACCTGTTCCTAGAGATGCTGCTTGGCCTGCTGCGTTCACCAGCAACTTTGGTGTATGTTGCTTGAATTTCCAGCATCTGCAGAATTCCTGTTGTCAACATCATCTTCGTCAGCTTCCACAAGCCAAACTCACGTTGTCCTTACTTCGTTCACCACGATCGAAACGCTTAATTATGTCTAGTTTTACGCTAAGTGTAACACCCTTACGAGCTCTTTCGGGCTTTTCCGATACCATAGAACTCATCTTGCAAACGGCTGCTCACAGGCATGTGTTAAAGCAAAGCAGTTCCCAATCCGGGGGAGAGCGGCTGCTCGGGGAACGGTCTGCCTTTTATCGCGCGCTGAATTTTTTTTCGTAACAGTGAAAACACCTTCTGAAAGCGAAAACAGGGTAGGTCTTTCGTAACAGTGAGGTTTTGTAAAGCAAACGTTTGAAAAGTGGGGGACACCTGTAGTAAATTGGATTAGACATTGGCTTTGATGGAGAAGCCAGAGAGTGGTAGTAGATGGTTGGCTCTCTGACTGGAGGCCTGGGACTAGTGGAGTGCAGCAGGGACTGCTGTTGGGTCCTTTGTTGCTTGTCATCTATATCAATGATCCGGATGTCAATGTGGTTGTCTGGGTCAGCAAGTTTGCAGATGACACAAAGATTGGGGGTTTGGTGGACAGTGAGGAAGACTATCATGGCTTGCAGAAGGATCTGCATCAGCTGGAAAAATGGGCTGAAAAATGCTTGATGGATTTTAATGCGGACCAAGTGTGACGTTTTGCATTTCAGTAGGACCAGCCAGGGTAGGGTTTACACAGTGAATGGTAGGACACTGAGGAGTGTGGTAGAACAAAGGGACCTGGGAATACAGGTACATAATTCGTGGCATCACAGGTAGATGGGGCCATAAAGAAAGCTTTTTGGCATATTGGCCTTTATAAATCAAAGTATTGAGTACAGGAGATAGGATGTTATGTTGAAGATGTACAAGACATTGGTGAGGCCTAATTTGGAGTATTGTGTGCAGTTTTGGTCACATACCTATAGGAAAGATGTAAACAAAGTTGAAAGAGTACAGAGAAAATTTGCAAGGATGTTGCAGGGACTGGAGGACCTGAGTTATAAGGAAAGATTGAATAGGTTAGAGCTGTATTCTTTAGAATGCAGAAGATTAAGAGGAGATTTGATAGAGGTGTACAAAATTGAGGGTAAATGCTGTTACGTACCCCGTAACTGGGTTGCCAAACCAGCAGAAATGGACCACTTAGTTGGAGTCTGGATTACTGGAACTAAGAAAGTTTTATTAAAGAAATAAGTAACAGAGTACTCTAATCGTAAGAATATAAATACAACAAGTTAGCAATGATAAAACACACATGTACACAGAACTAGGGTAATAGGAATCAAATAAGCTCTATCGCAATTTAGGGGTAAAATGATCAGTCTCAAGTGACGCAGAGTTCAGTTCAGCTTACTACAGTTCACAATAATCGCTGTTGTGCCATTGGAGAGAGAGAGAGGTTGATATGCAAATCTGATTCAGACAGACCTTTGTTCTTCGCAGTTAGCTTTCGGGCGAACCCTTTTAATGTCTTCTGTGGTCACCGACTGTGACTCCTCCGTTCCAGATATGACTGTTCTTCCACGGTGAACCCGGTACCCAGGCAAGGGCAGACACACACACCAGGTTCCCGCCAATCGTACCTTTTCACCCTGTGCGTCTATGGTCGGTTCCCGCGACCAGACCTCCAAAACTCTCATCAACTTGTGGGGGCACACCGCTCTTCCAGGGTCTCGTTATCTCATGATCTCGTGGTGTGCATCTTGCCTTAGCGAACCTGTTCTTTTTATCCCCCTGCTGGGGTATCGCCTGTCTATCAAACTTCAAACAGTTCAGGTTCAAAGCAATCGGTCTGTCAATACTCGGACTGGTGTCTCTTTCCATTATCTCTCTCTCCTCTCTCATTAACATTTTGAATGTTTCTCCGGATCCATTGAGTGCTCCTATAATATTCCATCTTCACCCCGTTATTTCTTCCACCTCCCTTCCTAGCTTCCTATTTCATCCCACTCTCACCCTCATATTCAGCCACCTCCTCCCTCTATTACCTGCCAGATGTATCCCTTCCCTCCCCTCCACCCTTTTTATTCTGGCTTCTTCTTTCTAGTCCTGATGAAGAGTTTCAGTCTGAAACATTCCCTTTCATAGATGCTGTGTGAGCTGCTGAATTCCTCCAGCACCTTGTGTGCATATGACATGCTGTGTCTTATTTGAAACCAGTTTAGCCAGGTCAGCTGAATTCTGGCCTCAGGCTGTCCTTTCACAAATCTGCTATTTCTACCTAAACAATAAACAGCTTCCTATTTGGAAAATGAGGTCAGGACCGGAAACTGAACAGAGCACTAAACGGAGAGGTAAAGGGAGAAGGAAGTCAGTACAGGTCCTCCCTGTGCCCATTCCCCTCAGCAACAGCTCTACCTCTGTGGATACTGCTGAGGGGCATGACCTATCTGGGCATACAGCGGCAGCCAGACCAATAGCACTGTGGTCAGCTCTGAGCCTCAGAAGGGTAGGTGAAGTCAGGCGAGGCAATAGTCATGAGGGACTCGATAGTTAGGGGGACACATAGGAGATTCTGCAGCAGCAAGAGACACCAGGATCATGTGTTGCCTCCCAGCTGCTAGGGTCCAGGAGGTCTGTAGGGGTCTGTTCTGAGAAACCCTCCTCTTTGTGAGTTTTAGAAACCAAGGAAGTTGAAGGGTGAGTTTGTAAGTTTGCTGATGACACAAAGGTTGAGGGTGTTGTGGATAGTATGGAGGGTTGCAGAGGTTACAATGGGACATCGATAGGATGCAAAACTGGGCTGAGAAATGGCAGATGGAGTTCAACCCAAATAAGTGTGAAGTGGTTCATTTCAGTAGGTCAAATTTAAAGGCAGAATATAATATTAATGGTAAGATTCTTGGCAGTGTGGAGGATCAGCGAGATGTTGGGGTCTGTGCCCATAGGAAACTCAAAGCTGCTGCGCAGGTTGACAGTGTTGTTAAGAAGGCATATGGTGTGTTGGCCTTCATCAACCAAGGGACTGAGTTCAAGAGTCATGAGGTAATGTTGCAGCTATATAAGACCTTAGTTAGACCCCACAGAGTACCGTGTTCAGTTCTGGTTACCTCACTACAGAAAGGATGTGGAAAGTATAGAAAGGGTGCAGGGGAGATTTACAAGGATGTTACCTGGATTGGGGAGCATGCCTTATGAGAATAGGTTGAATGAACTTGGCCTTTTCTCCTTGGAATGGTGGAGGATGAGAGGTGACCTGACAGAGGTGTATAATATGAGAGGCATTGATTTTGTGGATACACAGAGGCTTTTTCCCAGGGCTGAAATGGCTAACATGAGGGGGCATAGTTTTAAGGTGCTTGGAAAGAGGAACAGAGGAGATATCAGGGGTAAGTTTTTTACGCAGAGAGTGGTGGATGTGTGGAATACACTGCCGGTGACGGTGGTAGAGGTGGATATGATAAAGTCTTTTAAGAAACTCTTAGATAGGTATATGGAGCTTCGAAAAATAGAGGGCTATGTGGTAGGGAAATTCTAGGCAGTTTCTAGAGTAGGTTACATGGTCAGTACAATATTGTGGACTGAAGGGCCTGTGATGTGCTGTAGATTTCTGTTTCTATGTTAAACAGTTCACAAAGCAGTGGCCACAAGAACAGTCTCACAAAATAGGAAGCTCCATTCCTTTGACCATTTGGCAAGAACAAAGGCATTTGGTTTGTCTGCTTTGCACAGTCCTTGGCTCAATCCATTTGGCTATTCCGCAGATTTTAATTCTTTCTGGCCAACAAGTGCAAGATTGTTATTGCTACACCACTCAACCATCTGACCCATCTCACTCCTGTATGCCTCCTTGTTGCCATCTGAGATTCTACTAACAACAATGGTATTATTGAAAAGTTTATACATGGTGTTTGAGCACACCACCATGAGTGTAGAGAATGAGGGGTGATAGATAGTACATATAGAGAGGTAGTTACACTCAAGATGCAAGTCTCAGGAAAATGGGTGACAGTCAGGAAGGCAAAAGGGGTTAAGTAGCCAGTGCAGAGAACCCCTGTGGACATTCCCCTCAACAACAGGTGTATCACTTTGGATAGTGTTGGGGAGGGATGGCCTAGCAGAGGAAAGTTACAGTGGTCGGGTCTCTGGCGCTGAGTCTGGCTCTGTGGCTCAGAAGGGAAGTGGAGAGAAGAGCTAAGGTGTGGTGATAAGGGATTCATTGGCTAGGAGAACAGAAAGGAGGATTTGTGGATTCCCAGATGGTATGTTGCCTCCCGGGTGCCAGGGTCTGGGACATCTCTGAATGAATCCTCAGTGTTCTTAAGTGGGAAGTCATGGTCCATGTGGGTACTAGTGACAAGGTTCTACGAAGGGAGCTTAGGGAGTTAGATGCTAAGTTAAAGGGTAGAACCTCCAGGGTTGTGATCTCAGGATTGCTAATCATGCTACATGCTAGTGGGGCCAGAACTAGGAAGATTATACAGTTTAACGAAGGAGTTGATGCAGGAGTGAAGGCATAGAAATTTTGGATCATTGGGCTCTCTTCCAGGAAAGGTGGGACCTGTACAGAAGGGACAGTTTGCATCTGAACTACTGGAGGGGACTAATATCCTAGCAGGAAAGTTTGATAATGGTGCATGGTGAGGTTTAAACTAAAGTTACAGGAGGACGGGAACCACAGTGCCAGAACATTTAGTGGAGAGTTGTGGAGAAGATGTCAGTAAGACCTCAGACGAAGTCAAGAATCAAAAGATTTGAGCATGGTGTGATTAATGTCCTGAGCTGCATATATTTCAATGCAAGAAGTATCGTAGGAAAGGCGGATGAGTTCAGGGTATGGATCAACACCTGGCAGCTCTATATTCTGGGGTTCTGTTGTTTTAGATGTGACAGAGTGGGAGGGATTTAAGAAGGACAGGTGACATTACTAGTCATAGGAAGTGTCACAGCAGTGCTCCATCAGGACAGACTGGAGAACTCAGCTCGTGAGGAGTTATGGGTGGAACTGAGAAATAAGAAAGATATGACCACATTAATGGGGCTATATTACAGACCACCCAACAGTTGGGGGGATTTAGACGAACAAATTTGTAGAGAGATTGCAGACTGTTAAAAGAAACATGGGGTTGTTATAGTAGGTGATTTTAAGTTTCCACATATTGCCTGGGCTCCCATACTATCAAAGGACTAGATGAGGTATTGCTTGTCAAATGTGTTCAGGAAAGTTTCTGTAAACAGGTGACCATTAATATCATTTTTTATTGTTAAAGTGCACTTATGTATTCACCTTGGTAATGCTAAAATAGCTGCCTGTGCCTTTAAGAGAAAACGGTGATGCCATTTTGCATGGGTGGAGTAGAATGAAGAGTTTCCACGTTTAGAAAGGTGACATTCGAATGCTTTTCCCAGGTTTGGTGAGGAAAGATTTTTGTGAGTAAGTTGATTAGCATTGGATAGCGTGATTGCGAAGTTCCTTAATCAGCCTGCTAGTGTGAACGAGGACAAAGCATTTCAAGGTCTAGCCTATATGTGTTTGGAAGTTAAGCACGTATGTGCCAAATAATTGTCACTACCGTACTGGTTTTGTATATTTTGGTTTAGTTATTTTCCTACTGCATACGTTACAAGGATGTCGTCCGAAGCTAAAATGAGATTGTAATGACGGGAACTTTTAAAAATTTATTTTCTTGTTTTTGTTGTGACACCCTCTTTCTGCAATAAAACAACTAAAACAGATAAAGGAATTTAAGACCCGGAAAAGTATTTGTTGTCTTGCATGTGTATTTTTCTCCAAGCTACATTTCCTTAATCAGTACTTAGAAGTCCCAATGTGAGAGTGCGTGATACTTGATTTGCCATTAGGAAATGAGACAGGGCAGATGACAGAAGTTCGTGAAAGGGAACACTTTGCATCTAGTGACCACAATGCCATTAGTTTTGAAGTAAATATGAGAAAGATAGATCTGGTCTGCGGGCTGAGATTGTAAATTGAAAAATGCTAATTTTGATATCAGAAATGATCTGGCAAATGTGAATTGGAACAGGCTGTTTTCTGGCAAAGATATATTTAGTAAGTGGGAAGCCTTCAAAAGTGAAATTTTGGGAGTACAAAACTTGTATGTGCCTGTCAAGATAAAAAGATAAAGTTATTGGATGTAGGAAAAGATTTAGGGAACCTTGGTTTTCAAGAGATATTGAGGTCGTGGTCAAGAAAAAAAAAGAGGTGCATAGCAGGTATAGGTGGGTAGGAACAAATGAGGTGCTTATGGAGTATAAGAAATGCAAGAGAACACTCAAGAAAGAAATCAGGAGGGCTAAAAGAAGGCATGAATTGCCTTAGCTGACAAGAAGGAGAATCCTAAAGGATTCTATAGATATAGATATGTTAAGAACAAGGGATCAAATTGGTTCTCTGGAAGATCAGAATGGTAATCTATATATGGAGCCAGAAAAGATAGTGGAGATCTTAAATCATTTTTTTGCATCTGTACACTCTGCGTCTGTTCCCTGAGTACAGAAGTGAGGCAAAGTGGCTTCGACCTCATGGACACCATACAGATTATAAAGGAGGAGGTGTTTGCTGTCAGGGGGCAAATCAAGGTGGATATTTTAGAGTGATTTTTGTGTCTAGGTCATTTACATTCAGCAAATGGCTTTGGGCACAGTCTTCTGTTCCTTGATAATGTATTGTGAATTCAGTTTGGGACAATGCATTCCTAAAAGCTGTGGATCCCAGTCCAGACGCTGCTGGCGTCTGTGGGATGGATATGAATCAGAAGGTGTGAAATTTGCATGTAGTTTCAAAAGAAAGCATTGCCTATACTTTGTAAATATGGAATTGTCTTTGTGTTTAGCAAATAAATATCGAGCCCCACATTGGGCCAGCAGACCTTTCCACTGAAAGTATCTCTGTATGATGCCTGCTGTACCTTGTTTTGTTGAATAAAGAAGCTGCTTTGTATCTACCAGTAATTTTCATCGATGAGGACTTCTGCCTGTAGCTCAATGGAGTAACACATAAATTTTGTGGCTGCCTTTAATTCCCCCTTTCCCCAGTCTAAACCTTGAATTGTTCAACTTTTATTTTTTGGATCTTAGAGGGTAATAGTGGTCATTATGTCGTATCCTTTAAGAAGTGGAAAACAGCTTTTTGAACCCAGTAATGGAAAGGGAAAAACTTCGAAAGAAAAATCAGGAGATATGCCTGTCTGGGCTGAGCGTTTGGAACGTGCGTTGATGGGTCTCAATAACAAAATGGACAATAACACTTCTGAGTTGAAGTCGTTCCGACAGAGTTTACAGACTATTGAGGAAAATATTCTTTCCTTGAATACTGACTTTAAAGAATCGAAACGTCAGATTGAGGATATTTCAACCCGATTGGAACAGGCTCAACGCAAAATTGTCGATTTAGAGGCAAAGTCTTGTCGGAATAACATTCGTATTCTGGGTCTTCAGGAAGGCTCCGAAAATGGGAATTTATTGGATTATTTTGCCAATCTGTTTCAATCTCTGTTCCCGGATATTCTATCTCAGCCTCCCGATATTGAAAGAGCTCACGGAATTTTCACTTTGTCAGATAAAGCTCGACCAATTTTAGTCAACTTTCTTCGCTTTAAAGTTAAAGACCAAATCATAAAATGTGCAAGAAAACAAAGTTTTTAAATTTAACGGTTCCGAGATCAGTTTTTATGAAGATTATCCATGGGAAGTTATGGAACAATGGATCAAATTCATATCGGTCATGAAGATCGCTCACGAAAAAAGACTTTTTCCATCCCTGAGATATCCAGCGAGACTGAAGTTATTTCCTAAAGATTCTACCCCTCGTGTCTTCTTGGATCCCCAAGTGGCATTGGATTTTGTCAATTCTATTGTGGAATCGGCTGATGTATGAAGGATATTAGAGTTTCTGAATAATTTTCTGAAAGAAAACAGGTTTTGAAGATTTCGGTATGCTGAAGATATCTTTTGATCGATGGATTACTTAAAGAAGAGGTGATCTTCTTGGTTTGACTAAAGAATGACTTTTTTGGAAGACTGTTTAGTATACGGAGTGAATTAATACAGTGGATAGATTGTGAACTGGTTTGATTATCTGTTTCTATTTTTCTTTTTCTTTATTAAGTGATAGTTTGCTTGCAGTTTATATAGATTTTTTTCTTATTTTATGGAGTGTTTAGTAATAGATAATTAGCTTTAATTCTTTTGTTAAATAAGATAGTAAGTTAAAGAGTAACGGCGCTGCTTTTCTCTCTTTAGAGATTAAACTGTTTGGGTTAATAGTATTGTTTTGGCATCTTTGGAGACTGTCTTCGCATTCCTTTAGCTTATTTTCAATGATTAAGTATAAACATTTCTTTCTTTGCTGGGCTTTCTTATCTTAAGGTTACGTATTTTCTTTGTGAGCGGGAGGGGAGAATTGGGAGAAAAATCTTTTAATCATTATTTAAATTGAGCGGCACGCGGAATTCCGTTCTTATGTCTCTTGGGGATGCGTTCCGGCTTTTTCTCTCTTTTGCCGGATTTCCTCCTTTGGGGATGGTGGGAGGTTTGGGGGTATTTTTGTATTTTGGGGGTTATTGTGGGATTTTTTTCCACACACACTTCCTGTATTTTTCTCCATTATGGAGTTCCGGAGCATGCGCATTTTCTATTTGGTTATGTTCATCACCGCCATCTTTGATTAGCCCGCAATGGTATGCGTGTATTGTCGTGTTTAAGAATGATATCCAATGGTACTTAAACAGGTAAACGTTATTAGCTGGAATGTATGTGGCTGGAATCACCCTATTAAGCGAAGGAAGACACTTAATCGATTCCAGCCCGATATAATTTTTGCTCAAGAAACGCATATCAGAACGGGCGATCAAAATAGATTTTTTAAAACATGGAAGGGCCTTCAATACTATACTACTTGTCAAAATAAAACAAAGGGAGTATCTATTTTTATTAAATCTAATATTTTTATTCAAGAAGACATTGTTTCAGATAATAATGGTAGATTTTTAATTATTAAAGGAACAATTTGTAATAGAAAAATTGTCCTGGTTAATCTATACGGACCTAATGTAGATGATCCTTATTAAAAAATGTATTTGGTTTATTACCAGACTTAAATGAATATATGCTGCTGATTGGAGGTGACTGCAACTGTTGTTTAAACCCTTTGATTGACAAAAGTTCATCCAATCAGCAGCTTCTGAGTCGTTCGGCAACACTTACTAATCCTTGTTAATTGATTATGGTTTGATAGAAATCTGGAAAAATTTACATCCTAATGACAGAGATTATTCTTTTTATTCACATGTTCATAATAAATATTCGAGAATTGATTATTTTATAGCTGATATCCGATTTTTGTCCAAAGTCCAGAAATGTGAATATGATGCTATTGCAGTCTCGGACCATGTGCCTTTAAGCTTCACTTCTGACTTAAATGATGTTAGTACTTTAAACTTGCCTTGGCGCTTTCCAGAAAATTTATTACAAAGTTCGGACTTTGTTAAATTTATAGAGATTCAGATAAAATATTTCTTTCTTTTTAATAATACGGGAGATGTCTCGAAATTGATTATATGGGATACACTCAAAGCATATTTGCAAGGCCAGATAATCTTATTTGGCTAAACTCAAGAAACAGACAAAGATAGAGTTAGATAGAATTTCCAAACTAATTAAAGATCTGAATAATACTTATGCAGTTTCCCCTAATGTTGATTTATTTAAACAAAGGGTTGAACTTCAATCACAATATAATTTACTATTAACTTATCCTATTGAAAGAAATTTGCTTAAATTAAAAAGTCAATTTTATATGTTTGGAGATAGAAGTAACAAGCTATTAGCATCTCAACTTAAAGCAGTTAGAGCTAAAAGACAAATTTTAAAAATTCGTAAGGGAGATGGTAGTTTAGCTTGTAATTATGAAGATATTAATAACATTTTTCAAGATTATTGAAGTGAACTCTATAAATCTCAGTTTCCAGCTGACCCTTCTAATATGTATGCCTTTTTATAAAAGATTGATTTTCTTAGAATATCTGTTGAAGATCAGCAAATTCTTGATGCTCCTTTTACTGAAAGAGAAATTCAGAAAGCTATTCTTTCAATGCAGTCTGGTAAAGCTCCTGGATTGGATAGTTTTACTGTAGGATTTTATAAAAAAATTTGAACGTTTGCTTACTCCTTATATGTTGGAAATGCTTAAAGATTCTTTTCTATTAGGAGAGTTACCTTTCACATTTTATGAAGCTTCTATTTCTTTAATTCTTAAGAAAGATAAAGACCCTACGGATTGTGCTTCATATAGACCTATCTCGTTATTAAATGTGGATGCCAAAATTCTTTCAAAAATAATGGCTAATTGGATGGAGAATATACTAGCTAAAATTATTTCTCAGGATCAAACGGGTTTTATAAAAGGCCGTTATTCTTTTTCTAATACTCGGAGATTCTTAAATATTATATACTCATCCCTCTCTAAGACTCCTCAATGTGTTGTTTCTCCAGATGCTGAAAAGGCATTTGATAGAGTTGAATGGAAATATCTATTTAAAGTTTTAGAGAAATTTAGCTTTGGTACTAATTTTAATAAATGGATTAGATTGATATATAAAAGCTCTGTTGCCACTGTTATCACTAATAACTGTAGATCCCCCTTTTTCCAACTTTCCCGGGGTATGAGACAAGGATGTCCGTTAAGTCCTCTGTTATTTAACTTGATGTTGGAACCCTTGGCTATTGCACTTCGTGAAGCTAAAAATATTCAAGGAATTTCTATAAATGGGACTATTCATAAGATCTCCCTTTATGCGGATGATCTTTTGGTTTTTGTTTCAAATCCTGAAGAATATTCCTAGCTTATTGAAATTATTAAATGAATTTGGATTGTTTTCAGGATATAAATTAAACTGCATAAAAGTGAATTAATTCCTTTAAATGATTCCGCTTCTATATATGATGACATTCCTCTAAAAGTTAGGAATTAAATATTTAGGTATTATCATCACTAAAAATTATGGAGACCTTTATAGAGCTAATTTAATTCCCTTAGTGGATTTTATGAAGCAATTTTTTTCTAGATGGAATCCACTTAACACTTTCGTTAGTAGGTCTGTTACGTACCCCGTAACTGGGTTGCCAAACCAGCAGAAATGGACCACTTAGTTGGAGTCTGGATTACTGGAACTAAGAAAGTTTTATTAAAGAAATAAGCAATGCAGTACTCTAATAGTAAGGATATAAATGCAACAGGTTAGCAATGAATAAACACGCATGTACACAGAACTAAAATAATAGGATCAATCAAGCTCTATCGCAGTCTAGGGGTAAAATGGTTCAGTCATAAATGACAGGGTTCAGTCCAGTTTCAGTTCACAGTAATTGCCGTCGTGCAGTTGGGGAGAGAGAGAGAATGAATATGCAAATCGAATTCTAAACAGACCTTTGATATTCCTCGCAGTTAGCTTTCGGGCGAGCCCTTTGTAATGTCTTCTGAGGTCACCGACTGTGACTCCTCCGTTCCAGATATGATCATTCTTCTGCGGTGAACCCGGCACCCAGGCAAGGGTGGACACACACACCGGGTTCCCGCCCGACCGCACTATTCCACCCTGTGCGTCTATGGCTGGTCCCGCGACCAGACCTCCAAAACTCTCACCAACTTGTGGGGGCACACTGCTTCCAGGGTCTCGTTACCTCGTGGTGTCGTGTGTATCCTTTGCCTTAGCGAACCTGTCCCTTTTATCCCCCTGCTGGGGTATTGCCTGTCCATCAAACTTCAAACAGTTCAGGTTTCAAAGCAACCGGTCTCTGACAAGGAACTGTGTCTCCTTTCGGTAATCTTTCTCGTCTCTCTCTTATTAGCATTTTGAATGTTCCCCCATTGTCCTCTTATCGGCATCAATCTTCTGATAACTGGGTCTTTTGTCACAGGTTGAATTCATGCAGTTAAAATGATGATTTTATCAAAATTTTTATATGTATTTCAAAACATTCCTATTTTTCTAACTAAAGTTTTTTGATCAGGTTGACTCTATTATTTCATCTTTTGCTTGGAATAATAAAAGACCAAGAATTGGAAAATGCCATTTACAAAAATTAAAAAAACGATGGAGGTCTTACTTTGCCTAATTTAAGAATGTATTATTGGGCGGTTAATATACGTTATGCGTGTTCTTGGTTATATTGGACCGATAAAAAGGAACGACCATCTTGGGTTGATTTGGAATTGAAAATTGTGAAACAACTTCATTTAACTTCGTTATTAGGAGCTCCTTTACCTGTACAATTAGCCAAAATTTCTATTCTAAATATAAATTCTATGATTAATCAATCATTACAAATCTGGTACCAGTTTCGTAAGTTTTTTAATCTTTAAAAATTTAACCTTTTTAGTTTAATTTATCAAAACTATTTATTTAAACCTTCACTTAATGATCCTACCTTTTCTCTTTGGAGGAATAAAGGAATTTTTTCCTTTATGGACTTGTTTCAAGAAGGTCATTTGATGTCCTTTGAGAAATTAGTAACTAAATACTCTCTCTCATATTCACATTTTTTGCAATATTTTCAGGTCAGATATTTCTTACAAGAATATTTAAGTAATTTTCCATATATACAAGACTCTGACCTGTTAGACATTATTTTAAAAATGAACCCTTTAGTGTAAGGTTTTATTGGGAAAATTTATAATTTACTATTGCAACAGGATAATTATCCTTTACTTAAGATTAAGCAAGATTGGGAAAGAGAGCTTAATATGACCTTGATAACGGATGATTGGTTGCGAATTTTGAAGCTGGTTTTGTGCCAGTCATTCTCTAATTCAATTTAAAATTGTACATCATTATTATTTGACAAAGGAGAGATTGTCTAAAATATTTTCTAATGTAAATAGTCAGTGTGAAAGATGCAGAACTGAGATAGCTACATTGACACATATGTTTTGGTGGTGTTCTGTATCGAAACAATTTTGGAAATCTATTTTTTCTACAATTTCCAAAGCTTTAAAAATCAATTTACAACCTAATAAATTGACAGTTTTGTTTGGTATAATTCCTCAACATATTCACGGTATTTCTATATCAGACCAATACCTAATTGCATTTGTCATATTATTGGCTAGAAGGGCTATTTTATTCAAATGGAAAGATGCCTCTGCTCCCACTTTTTACAATGGTTCTCTCAGGTGATGTTATTGTCTTAGTTTGGGGAAAAATTAGAAGTCGAACTTTTGATCC
This sequence comes from Mobula hypostoma, assembly GCF_963921235.1. Taxonomy (NCBI): domain Eukaryota; kingdom Metazoa; phylum Chordata; class Chondrichthyes; order Myliobatiformes; family Myliobatidae; genus Mobula; species Mobula hypostoma. The sequence goes on from NC_086102.1 coordinate 102,129,822, forward strand.
TAAGTTTGACTTTGAGAAAAGGTGGGGTTGTTTTGCCCGTTATTATCATTTGACTTGAGTTAATAAAGATGGTCCTTTCCTGATTGGGTATATGGATTTAGTTGGCGGTTTGATGTCTATTTTTTTGATGGAAGCTTGTATGGCGCATAGCTCCGGGTTTGTGCTCCAAATGGTTTTTTTTCCCCCTTTTTTTTTAGTTATTAGGGGTTTTCTCTGTTTTAGTTAGTAGAGTTTCTTTTTTTTCTTTTTTCCATAAAAAAAGGCTTTAATACTTTTTTTTGATTATTATTGATATACTGTTCAGCCTGGTTGATAGTTTAACTCTTACTCTACATATGGATATGTTATCTTGATTATTTTGACGTATTTTTCTCTGTTGTTGATTTTCAACAATAATTAATAAAGATTTAAAAAGAAAGAATTTTCATCGATGACTTCATTCACACTACAACATCTGGTGTCAGGAGTGGGTTACCTTTGTGCCCAGTGATGTGGCCAATGATCTTAGCAGTCTAAGTGGGTGAGTATTTTCTTAATTAGTACTCACACTCGGATCTGTTCAGGTCGGTGGTACACGGGAACACGAGGTATCACGGACACAGAGCTGAACTGGTAGATATAAAAGTAGTGAGTGCACGTGCATGTAAGAGACAGAACTTTGCGTGTTAACTTGGTGAGACAGAGTCACCAGTTACCAACGGTTCGGGATGCCAGAGTGGGGGCGTGTATACTTGTTCGGGGAGCTGCATTTCAGCGTATACATTTTGCAAGTGTGATGCAAGGGAATACAGCAGGCATCATGAGTTCAGGTGCTCAAAAGTGGCGGATTGCGGAGTACGTACTCTGTGGTTTTAAGTATGTGCTGTTTAATTGGGACCCATCTTTTATATTTTGCGTAGTGTAGGAATTAGTGTGGAGATATCTCAGGGAGAGGTTTTACCAAATTTATCTGTCAAGGTGGCACCTATTTAAGTCAGGCAACGTCAGGTTGAGCCAGCCCTTGATCCTGATTACGACTATCCATAAGCCCTTCACCTCCGTGAGAAACAGGGCATTTTGTCTGAGTTGCCCTCACTTAAAGTTGCCTGTGGGAATTCAGAATTCGAGGAAACGGTTGAAATTCACCAGATGCACCCTAAAGATGTACATGTGTTAGTGAAAGCGAAGTGCCCGAGGAATATGTGGGACAGGATGGCCCAGGGGGTGCGGGATGGTACCTGGGCAACTAGTGGGGGCACCAGCAATGAAGAAAGATATCGCTCTTTTCAAGGGGAAGTGAGGCAGCGGCTGGGGGGAGGCAACAGTAACTGGGGAGTGATAATGGCAGCAATTCAAAAAGCTGATGGATTTTGCAGAATGTAAATAACGAGCGTATGAGGAGTATTCGGGGTTGGATAATCCAGGGAGGGACAACCAAGTCTTCCTGAAAATGATGAAGGAAGTTTTAGATTTAGGTATAACAGTGAGGCCGACCTACTTTGTTGATAGTTTCTTGGGCCAGTGAGATAGACCGAAGAAAGTGCAAGAGAGATCATAAAGTGGCTATAGTGGATACAGCTGCTGTGATGTCCCAGAGAGTTTGTTTTGTTTGCCAGTGACCAGGGCACAAAGCAAGGAATTGATATGCTACAGGCGTGGCCTATTAGGACATGGTTGGAGGCAGTGTCCAAAACAAAGGAAAGGAAAACAGGTGAACGTCACAGCAGACGCACAATCTCTCACCCCATCGGTGCCCAGTCTGAGTAATCTGACAGTTGATCAGGTCAAAGAGCTAGTAAAGATGGCTCCTAGGTCAGAAAAAAATGTGGTGGTGGGCCCCACTGCCAGCGCTGGTGACCTGCAGATGTACACAACAGCATTGTTAGGGGGACAGCAATGCAATATGTTAGTGGACACGGACATCGGTAGCGATAACAGACCTACCCTTGCCAACAACCGGACAGGCCACTTATATCCGGGGTGTAGGAGGGAAAATAGTAAAACCAGAAAGAAGTGAATCACAAATACTCAATCGGGGCAGTGCAGCTTCCAGTGTATTTCTGGGTATGTCCAAATATTGCAGGCACTATCCTTGGAATAGACATCCTACGGGAAGCAGGAGCTGTTATAGATTCGGGAAAGGGAGAAATAATATGGACAAGTCAGGGGCATGAATACGTACAACCAACAGAATACACAACCTGGCTAGCATAGTCGCAAACAACAGGAATTCTGCAGATGCTGGAAATTCAAGCAACACACATCAAAGTTGCTGGTGAACGCAGCAGGCCAGGCAGCATCTCTAGGAAGAGGTGCAGTCGACGTTTCAGGCCGAGACCCTTCGTCAAGACGTCGGCTGCACGTCTTCCTAGAGATGCTGCCTGGCCTGCTGCGTTCACCAGCAACTTTGATGTGTGTTGCTAGCATAGTTGCAGCTGCCCCGATCACCAGAGACTGGAGCCAGGATGGTGTCTATGGGTTACTTTGTCAGCAGTTCCCAGCAGTGTGGGCTACACACAAGCAAGATTGTGGTCGAGTAAAGATAAACCCAGTTAAAAAAGAGGGTCTGTATAAACCCCATAAGCAGTACCCTATAAAACCTGACGCACTGACCGCTGTTCAGGGTAAAGTGAAGAAATTAAAACACCTGAGGATACTCGGAGAGACTGCGGTAACGACTAACTGGGCTATATGGTTAGTAAGGCCCAGTGGATCATATCCATTAACAATAGGCTGAGATTGCATCCCATAGTGGTGGGACCTGCAACAATCCTGAATGGCTTGTCTCCAGAACATAACGTTTCTCCAGTTGTGGATTTCGCTAATGGATTTTGGGGGTTCCCTTAGCACCCGAGTCCAATGACGATTTGCCTTCACCTTGGGTGGGCAACACTACGTGGACCAGACTCCCCCAGGGATTCCGCAATAGTCCAGCCATTTTTCATAAAGTCATGGCGCCAACTTTGGAAAAGCTCAATCTAACAGGCACCACCAGCACTGCTGAACGGATGCTAGTTCAGGAATTCCTCCCACTGTGGGAAACAACAGTTCAGGTGGGCTCGGATCAGGGAGCACATTTCACAGGGAAAGTGATGAAGGAAATGTACCAACTGTTAGGAATTCGACAACAGTTCCATGTACCTTACTGCTCTCAGAGTTCAGTGGTGGTAGAAAGGATGAACCAAACAATGAAGAACACGTTAGCCAAAGCTATAGCTGAGACAGGAAAGACATGGGTTGATGTATTTAAACGCAAACAACAGGAATTCTGCAGATGCTGGAAATTCAAGCAACTTTGATGTATGTTGGTTGATGTATTACCAGGAATCCTGATGAGATTACGAGCAACCCCAAACTGCACATGTGGTTTCAACCCCTACGAATTATTGATGGAACGAGCAATGTGACTTCCTTATGGGGTAATTACGGGTTGCGGGGAGCCTGGGGCTTACAGATAGAATGACACAGTGTGTGAAAGACCTCTGTAACCAACTTAAAGTGTTGAAGGACCAAGCAAAACAACAGCAGCATATCGCTGATCAGAGAGAGCCAGAGGGAAAGGAGATAGTCCTTCCAAAGCCCGGTGACCAAGTCATGGTGAGGGTGCTGCCGGAAAGGCCAGTGTTTGCCCCCAAGCGGATAGGACCACAGACGGTACTCTTAACCAATGATATGTATGTCTGTGCACAGACTCGGTGAGACAGACAGTGGAAACACTGGACTCAGGTTAAAGCATACAACTCACCCTCTTGTTGCTCCCACAGACAGAGTGGGGAAGCAAGTGTACCCAGTAACCGTGTAATCACAGAGAACCTAAGAGAGGAACACCAGCCAGCCATGCCAGACCTGACCACAACTGATGAAAACATACCCGGAGGAAACACAAAGGCAGAAAATGCTGAGAGCATGACAGAAGACACAGAGCGTGATGGGAACCTGTGAATAGCATGCTAAAGTGTGATGATGATGGTAATGAAGGCTGGTTTCATAGCATAGAATAGAAAAGATATTGGAAAATAGATGGGCTGAGACACTTCGATGGCATTTCAGACTGCACACAGCATCTGAAGGCAGTCACCCCCAGTCTGAATGAGTACAAATGAGCTGGGCCAGTGATCGACTGGACAGTTTGGAAGGGGGTGCCACTGGGGAGAGGTCCTTGCAGTCATCCACATAGAGACCACTTCCGGTCCCTTCCTGTACATGGATGAGGGGGTGGGCCTGTGAGCCGGATGTACTTACCTTGCTGGTGCCCCTGGAAAGAAAGAGTTTTAGTGACCTGAGGATGAAGAGGTGAAGACAAGGAATGTGATTAAGCTGCAATCAGCCTGTGAGGAAAGAACCAATAGGCACAGGAATGAAGCCGCATTTTTAAAGACTTGTTCAAATTTCTGGAACAACCTTTCTGCTTAGCATTTGGTAGAGCGATTAGGGAATGCTAGGGTAGATATCGAGGCACAGAAAATTGGGAGGGAGAATTTCGAGGCAGGGCATTTTGCTGCCCTATTTGAGTAGATCCTCATAGGTTGGCCTTTCCTGGTACAAATTTATTTTTTGTTCAGGAGGGCCAAGAGGAGGGACTATTAGGGTGATTTTTGGGTTTAGGTCATTTACATTTAGCAAATGGCTTTGGCCACCAGTCTTCTGTTCCTTGATAATGTATTGTGGATTCAGTTTGGGACAATGCATTCCTAAAAGCTGTGGATCCCAGCCCAGACGATGCTGGTGTCTGTGGGATGGATGCGAATCAGGAGGTGTGAAGTTTGTATGTAGTTTCAAAAGAAAGCATTGTCTATACTTTGTAAATATGGAATTGTCCTTTGTGTTTAGCAAATAAATATCGAGCCCCACGTTGGGCCAGGGGACCTTTCCACTGAAAGCCTCTCCATATGATGCCTGCTGTACCTTGTTTTGTCGAATAAAGAAGCTGCTTTGTATCTGCCAGTAGTTTTCTCTGGTGATTTCATTTACACTACAACACATAAATCCTCAGGTCCTGACAAAATGTTCCATCGGACCCTACGGGAGGCAAGTGCAGAAATTGCCAAGGCCCTAGCAGAAGTGACAGATGAGGTACCAGAGGATTGGATAGCCAATATTGTTCTGCTGTTTAGGAAAGGCTGTAAACAGAAACCAGGAAATTATAGGCCAGTGAGTCAGGCATCAGTTGTGGGAAAGTTATTGGAAGGTATTCTAAGGGACTGAATGAATAAGTATTTGGATAGATATGGACTGTTTAAGGATAGTCAGCATGGCTGCGTGTGTAATAGATGATGTCTAACTAATCTTATAGAGTTTTCGAGGAAGTTACCAGGAAAGTGGATGAAGGACTTTAGCAAGGCATTTGTCAAGGTCCTACATGGGAGGCTGGTCAAGAAGGTTCAGTCGTTCAGCATTCAGGATGAGGTAGTGAATTGGATTAAACATTGGTTTTGTGGGAGAAGCCAGAGAGCAGTAGTGGATGGTTTCCTCTCGGACTGGAGGCCTGTGACCAGTGGAGTGTCGTAGGGGTCGGTGCTGGGTCTCTGTTATATCAACGATCTGGATGACAATGTGGTTAACTGGATCAGCAAATTTGTAGATGACGCTAAGATTGGGGGTGTAGTGGATAGTAAGGCAGGCTACCATGGCTTGCAAAGGGATCTGCACTAGCTGGAAAAATGGGCTGAAAAATGGCATTTGGAATTTAATGCAGACAAGCGCGAGGCATTGCACTTCGGTAGGACCAACCAGGTAGGTCTTACGCAGTGAACGGTAGGGCACTGAGGAGTGCTGTAGAACAAAGGGATCTGGAATACAGATACATAATTCATTGAAACAGCTGTCACTGGTGGGTAGGTTCGTAAAGAAAGCTTCTGACATGTTGGCCTTCAGAAATCAAAGTTGAATACAGGAGATGAGATGTTATATGGAAGTTGTATAAGACGTTGGAGAGGCCTAATCTGGAGTATTGTAAATAAGATTGAAAGAGTACAAAGAAAATTTACAAGGGTGTTGCCAGATCTAGAGGACCTGAGTTATAAGGAAATATTGAATAGGTTAGGACATTATTCCTTGGAATGTAGAAGATTGAATGGAAATTTGATAGAAGTATACAAAATTATGAGGAGTATAGATAGGGTAAATGCAAGCAGGCTTTTTCCACTTAGATTGGGTGGGGCTACAACCGGAGGTCATGGGTTAAGAGTTAAAGGTAAAAGGTTTAAGGGAAATATGAGGGGAAACTTCTTCACTCAGAGGGTCATGAGAGTGTGGAATGAACTGCCAGCACAAGTGGTGCATGCGAGCTTGATTTCACTGTTTAAGCAAAGTTTGGGTAGGTACATGGATAGTAGGGTTATGGAGGGCTATGGTTCCAGTGCGGGTTGATGGGAGTAAGCAGTTTAAATGGTTCCGCATGGACTAGTTGGGCCAAAGGGACTGTTTTTGTGCTGTACTTTTCTATGACTCTATGAAGCTAAAGTAGAGCAATTCTTTTGATTGTCAGTGAGGAGACTATGTGATTACTGATTGGCACCGATTTGGCCTCCCTGTAGGGAAGTTGAGGGTACAATTGTAGAGGGATTTACAGAGACCCAGGTTCAGTCTTGGTGATAAGTGCTGAGGGGAATGCGGTGTTGAATGCCAAGCTGCTGTGGATAAAAGTTTTGTTCGCAGTCTTTCTTCACTGCAGGACTTGTATGTGTCCAGTTCAAAGAACAGCACAAAAGAGTCACTGAGGACACTGCCTGCCCTGAAAACTGCCTTTTCCAAAAGCTTCCTTCTGCAAAGTGATTGTAGGCTATTAAAACAAATTCTTCACAACCTCTTCAAAGTGTCTTCTCCCATGCAGTTTATCTCATTCATCACTCTAGTTCACCCCACCCCTCTATTACCCCTCCCCCTCCAGTTACTACACTGCATTGTAAATCTTTACACCACTGAAGGGTTGTTTACATTGTAAACATTATTTATATATTTTTAATGCGCATTTTATTCCTTCTCTGTCTTTTAAGCTCTAACTTGTTGCTTTTTATATATAGTATATATAATTCTTTGTCTTTATGTACTTTGTTATTCTTTATAATTGTTGAATGTTGTTTTTCGTGAATGTCTGCCCTGACCTACATACCATTGCAAATTCCAAATACATGTAAATGAATGTGGTTCGGTCCTTGATCTGTTTGCAATTGTCTGGGTGCTCCAGAGCAGGGTCGAGAGCCAGTGAGATTTTGTGCTGTGAATTTAATTTGTTCCTCTTTGCAGGCTATACCTTCAAAGTTCCAAACTTAATCATTAACCCTCCTCCACCTTTTAAGTACAAAAAGATGTTCTTCATAATTACCTCTAAGCTGTCTGCAGCCTTTGTGCTGTCAGATTTTGTATCTAGGGTCCAGCGTCAAGTTTGAATAACCCTCAGTTCAAAGGCAAAGTTCGTGCACAAATACAAATATGTACAGTTGTCATGAAAGAACATAAAAGCAAAGATCACTCCCTATGTAACTCCGTGGCCATTTGTCCCTCCCCACTGACCTCCCTCCTGGCACTTATCCTTGCAAGTGGAACAAGAGCTACACCTGTCCCTATACCTCCACTCTCACTACCGTTCAGGGCCCCAAACAGTCCTTCCAGGTGAGGTGACACTTCACCTGTGAGTCTGTTGTGGCCTGTGTGTGGTCTCCTGTGTATTGGTGAGACCCGACGTAGATTGGGAGACGCAAACACGAGGAAATCTGCAGATGCTGGAAATTTAAGCAACACACACAAAATGCTGGTGAACGCAGCAGGCCAGGCAGCATCTGTAGGAAGAGGTACAGTTGACGTTTCGGGCCGAGATCCTTCGTCAGGACGGATTGGGAGACCTCTTCACTGAGCACTTACACTCCTTCTGCTAGAGCAAGTGAGATCCACTTCCACTTCCCATTCCCATTACGATAAGTCCATTCATGGCCTTTTCCACCGTTGTGATGAGGCCACACTCAGGTTGGAGGAACAACACCTTATATTCTGTTTGGGTAGCCTACAACATGATGGTATGAACATCGATTTCTCAAACTTCCAGTAATGTCCAACCCCCCACCCCACCTTCATCATTTCCCATCCCCCTTTCCCTCTCTCACCTCATCTCACCAATCAATTTCCCAGCACTTTACTTCATCCCTCCCCTCCAAGTTTCACCTATCACCTGGTGTTTCTCTCTCCCCTCCCCTCAGCTTTCAAATGAACCCCTCAGCTTTTCTCTTCAGCCCTGCGCCTGAAACGTTGACTGTACTTTTCTCCATAGGTGCTGCCTGGCCTGCTGAGTTCCTCCAGCATTTCGTGTGTGTTACTCAGATTTCCAGCATCTGCAGATTTTCTCTTGTTTGTGAGGCCTTATAAGGCATTGGTTAGACCACACTTGGAGTATAGTGAGCAGTCTTAGGCCCTGTATCTAAGAAAAGAGGTGCTGGCACCGGAGAGAATCCAGAGGAGGTTCACAGGAATGATTCCGGGAATGAAAGGGTTAATGTATGAGGAGTGTTTGATAGCTCTGGGTTTGTACTCACTGAAATTCAGAAGGATGAAGAAGGATGCTACTGAAACATATCAAATATTGAAAGACCTAGATGGACTCAGGGTTCTATATGGTGGCATATATGTACATTGACAAAAAATCTACTTTGAACTTTGAGAGGGTGTAAAGAAGAAGTTTTTAATAGTGGGGAGATCTAGGACCAGAGGGCACAGCACCAGAATGCAAGAATGTCCCTCTAGAACAGAGATGAGGAAGAATTTCTTTAGCCAGTGAGTGATGAATCTGCAATACTTTGCCACAAATGGATGTGGAGGCCAAGTCATTGGGTATATTTAAAGTGGAGATTCTTAATTAGTAAGGGCATCAAAAGTTAAGGACAGAAGGCAGAAGAGTGGGGTTGAGAGGGATAATAAATCAGCCATGAATGAATGGAGAACAGACTTAATGGGCCGAATGGCCTAATTCTGCTCCTATGTCATGTGGTTTTATGTTCTAAACCTTACTTGCACAGCATCCCAGGACCATATCGTTCACAAGAAAAACATACTGTCAGCACAAATTATAAACATGAGAATATCTGGCCTGCTGAGTTCCTCCAGCACAAATTATACACAGTTATCCCAAGAAAACATGACTAAGAGGATGCTACACAAGGTAAGAGCCCATGGTAATTCAGGAAAGATGCCAGCACAGCGGAAGATTGGCTGACTGGCAGGAGGCAAAGAGGGCCTTTTCTGATTAGCTGCCAGTGATGAGTGGTGTCAAAACATGGTGAACTCCCACAACCCGCATGCTGTGATTCCAGTCTCTAAGCCCAATGTGTGAACAACCTTCAGGACGATGAACCCATGAAAAGCAGTCAGTCCAGATGGGGTACTTTGCCAAGTACTAAAGACCTGTGCTGATCAACTGGCTGGAGTGTTCACTGAGATCTTTAACCTCTCGCTTCAACAGTCTGAGGTACTCACCTGCTTCAAGCAGACTTAAATCGGGGCCCAAGGAGAACATGGCAACTGCCTCAATGACTATCATCCACAGTGACGAAGGGTTTGAGAAGCTGGGGATGAAACGTATCAACTCCTGCCTACATGGATCCACTCTACTTTGCCTACCAGAGCGACAAGTCCACAGCAGGCACTATTTCAATGGTTCTTCACTCAGCCCTGGAATATCTAGACAGCAGAGATGCGTATATCAGAATGCTCTTTATTGACGACAGCTTGACATTCAATACCATCATCCCCTCAAAACGAATCAAAACTAAGCTTCAAGACCTTGGCCTCAATACTTCCTTATGCAATTGGATACTCAGCTTCCTTGCTTGCAGATTCCAGTCAGTTTGGATTGGCAACAGCATCTCCTCCACAATCTCCATTGGCACAGGTGCACCACAAGGCTGTGTTTTCAGTCCCCTGCTCTACTCCCTTTACACTTATAAGCACAGTTCCAATACTATATTCGTTTGCTGACAATGCAACTGTTGTTGGCCAAGTCAAAGGTGCTGATAAATCAGCATATAGGAGGAAGATTGAAAATCTGGCTGAGTGGTGCCATAACGACTGTTGTTGCCCTAACAAAATCACCAGAGAGAAGTACTGGTGGATACGGAGCAGTCTTTTATTCGACAAAGTGAAGACAGTGCGGGCATCATACTGAATCCCCTTTGGGAAGAAGAAGGTTTGCCTGACCCAACACTATGTGACATTTTGTATGCTGAGGATCAAAGACCATGTCAAACCAATCTTATACTTTTCAAGGAAGTTACCAGGAAAGGTAATGATGACAAGGCAGTGGATGTTGTCTACATGGACTTCAGTAAGGTATTAAAGCAAGTCCCATCACAAACAAGAGAAAATCTGCAGATGCTAGAAATCCAAGCAACAAACACAAAATGCTGGAGTAGCTTAGCAGGCCAGGCAGCACCTCCCACAAAACAAATCCCACATGGGAAGTGGCTCAAGTGAGTTCCAGTGCTCGACATTCAAGATGAGGTAGTAAATTGGATTGGACAGGGGCTTTGTAGGAGAAAACCAGAGAGTGGTTGCCTCTCTGTCTGAAGGCCTGTGACTGTTGGAGTGCCACAGGGATCGGTGCTGGATCTATTATCAATGATCTGGATGAAAATGTGGCTAACTGGATCAGCAAATTTGCAGATGACACCAAGATTGGGAGTGTAGTGGACAGTGAGGAAGACTATCAGAACTTGCAGCAGAATCTGGACCAGCTGGAAAAATGGGCTGAAAATTGGCAGATGGAATTTAATGTGGACAAGTGTGAGGTGTTGCACTTTGGGAGGACAAACCAGGGTAAGTCTTACACACTGAACAGTGGGAAAAGGACAAGTGCTGTAGAACAGGGATCTGGGAATACAGGTTCGTAGTTCATTGAAAGTGGCATCACATGCAGATAGGTTCAGAAAGAAAGCTTTTGGCACATTGACCTTCATAAATCAAAGGTTGGGATGTTATGTTGAAATTGTAAAAGACATTGGTGAGGCCTAATGTGGAGTATTGTGTGCAGCCTTGGTCACCTACCTACAGGAAAGATGTAAATAAGGTAGAAAGAGTACAGAGAAAATTTACAAGGATGTCACCAGGACTGGAGGACCTGAGTTATTAGGAAAGGTTGAACAGATTAGAACTTCATTCCCTAGAACATACAGTGGCATGCAAAAGTTTGGGCACCCCGGTCAAAATTTCTGTTACTGTGAATAGTTAAGTGAGTAGAAGATGAACTGATCTCCAAAAGTCACAAAGTTAAAGATGAAACATTCTTTTCAACATCTTAAGCAAGATTAGTGTATTATTCTTGTTTTGTACAATTTTAGAGTGAAAAAAAAAGGAAAGAAGCACCATGCAAAAGTTTGGGCACCCCAAGAGATTTGAGCTCTCAGATAACTTTTACCAAGGTCTCAGACCTTAATTAGCTTGTTAGGGCTGTGGCTTGTTCACAGTCATCGTTAGGAAAGGCCAGGTGATGCAAATTTCAAAGCTTTATAAATATCCTGACTCCTCAAACCTTGTCCCAACAATTAGCAGCCATGGACTCCTCTAAGCAGCTGCCTAGCACTCTGAAAATTAAAATAAATGATGCCCACAAAGCAGGAGAAGGCTGTAAGAGGATAGCAAAGCGTTTTCAGGTAGCTACTTCCTCAGTTTGTAATGTCATTAAGAAATGGCAGTTAACAGGAATGGTGGAGGTCAAGTTGAGGTCTGGAAGATCAAGAAAACTTTCCAAAAGAACTGCTCATAGGATTGCTAGAAAGGCAAATCAAAACCCCCATTTGACTGCAAAAGACCTTCAGGAAGATTTAGCAGACTCTGGAGTGGTGGTGCACTGTTCTACTGTGCAGCGGCACCTGCACAAATATGACCTTCATGGAAGAGTCATCAGAAGAAAACCTTTCCTGCATCCTCACCACAAAATTCAGCATTAGACGTTTGCAAAGGAACATCTAAATAAGCCTGATGCATTTTGGAAACAAGTCCTGTGGACTGATGACGTTAAAATAGAACTTTTTGGCCACAATGAGCAAAGGTATGTTTGGAGAAAAAAGGGTGCAGAATTTCATGAAAAGAACTACCTCTCCAACTGTTAAGCACGGGGGTGGATCAATCATGATTTGAGCTTGTGTTGCAGCCTGTGGCACGGGGAACATTTCACTGGTAGAGGGAAGAAAGAATTCAATTAAATACCAGCAAATTCTGGAAGCAAACATCACACTGTCTGTAAAAAAGCTGATGATGAAAAGAAGATGGCTTCTACAACAGGATAACAATCCTAAACACACCTCAAAATCCACAATGGACTACCTCAAGAGGTGTAAGCTGAAGGTTTTGCCATGGCCCTCACAGTCCCCCAACCTAAACATCATCGAAAATCTGTGGCTAGACCTCAAAAGAGCAGTGCGTGCAAGACGGCCCAAGAATCTCACAGAACTAGAAGCCTTTTGCAAGGAAGAATGGGTGAAAAACCCCCAAACAAGAATTGAAAGACTCTTAGCTGGCTACGGAAAGCATTTACAAGCTGTGATACTTGCCGAAGGGGGTGTTACTACGTACTGACCATTCAGGGTGCCCAAACTTTTGCTTCAGGCCTTTTCCTTTTTTGTTATTTTGAAACTGTAAAAGATGGAAATAAAAAAGTAATCTTGCTTAAAATATTAAAGAAATGTGTCATCTTTAACCTTATGCCTTTTGGAAATCAGGTAATCTTTTACTCGCTTAGCTATTCACAGTAACAGAAATTTTGACCACGGGTGCCCAAACTTTTGCATGCCACTGTAGATGACTGAGGGGAGATTTGATAGAGACTAGAAGAATTGGAAGACTGAGCTGACTCTATGGGCTGAATGGCCTACTTCTGCTCCTATATCTTATGGTCTTATGGTTTTAATTACGACGAAGGCAAGCCAACGGCTATATTTCATCAGAAATTTGAGGAGATTTGGTATGAACACCAAAGACTCTAGCATTTTCCTACGGATGTACTGTGGAGAGCATTCTAACTGGCTGCATCGCCATCTGATAAGGAGGGGTGACTGCACTGGACTAGAAAAAGCTGCAGCAAGTTCTGAACAGCTCCGTCATAGGCACAAGCCTTCCCAGTATTGAAGCATCTTCAAAAGGCAATGCCTCAAGAAGTGGCATCCATCATTGAGGGCTCCCATCACCCAGGAGCAGGGACAGGAGCCTGAGGTCACATGCTCAGCATTTTAGGGCCAGGTTCTTCCCCTCCCCGTCACATTTCTGAATGGATAATGAACCCATGAACAGCACCTCATTATTTTTTGCTCTCTTTTTGCACTACTTATTTAATTTTTAGAAGTATATAGTTTTTTAAATTAAATATTGCAATGTATTGCTGCCACAGAACAACAAATTTCAATATTTATTCCAGTGATATTAAACCTGATTCTGATTCTGTTATGGATATTGACCATTTGGTAATGTATGTATATTCAAATGCCTTCTTTGTGAGATCAGTCTCCATGCATAATACAAGTGTTCGTAGTCAATTGAAACTACAACCTAACAACCGATCATGCTTTGAAGTTATGAAAGTAATTGTCCCTCAGTTGGTATGGCTTGCTTCCTTCAATTTAGATTAGATTAGAGCAGATTCAACTTCATTGTCGTTGTGCCGAGTACAGATACAAAGCCAATGAAATGCATTTAGCATCTGACCAGAAATTCAAATAGTGTTATTTATAAAATAACTGTGAATAAAAAAAGTGCTACAGCAACAAATATAGAAGTACTGAGACAGTACAATACGGATGCAATACTGCTTAGTGCTGTGATGAGAGATTCAGCAGTGTCACAGCCTCAGGAGAGAAACTCTTTCTGTGCCTGCTGGTGCGGGAGCAGAGGCTCCTGTAGCGCCTACCGGATAGGAGGAGAGTAAAAAGTCCATGGTTAGGGTGAGATGCATCCCTGATAATGCTTTCCGCCCTGCCCAGGCAGTGTTTATGGTAGATGTTCTCAATGGTGGGCAACTGGGTGTTGATAATCTGCTGGGCAGTTTTCATACACCCGTAACTTGACCCATATGCCAAATGACTGCAGTCCCCTGCTGTGCAAAGGGAAGCTATGCTCTTCGAAGACCTTTCTTGCCTAGGCATTATCTTAACCCTTACCTTGATGCAACTTCCATAGTATAGTAGTTGTTAGAAATATTGGAAGGAGAAGCAGGGAGAATGCATTTCTATTCTGCACTCTTAAAGATTAAATGTCAGCTTTACTTGTCACATGTACATTGAAAGAGGCAGTAAAATGCGTCCATGACCAATGCAGTTCGAGGGCTGCTGGGGGTAACCGGCTGGTGTCATCGTGTTTCCTGCGCCAACGTAGCACGCTAATCCTAACCGCGTGTCTTTGGAACGTGGGAGGGAACTGGAGCACCTAGAGGTCACAGGAAGAGTGTATAAGCTCTTTACATACAGCAGCAGGAGTTGATCCTTGATCGCTGATCGCTGGTGCTGTAGAGCATTGTGCTACCATCCCACTATTGTTCTACCTCAGAGCACTATAGAATGAATTATTCTGCATGAACAGTATGCAAGGTAATATATTTACTGTGTCTCAGTGCATACACCAATAATATTCCAATTTGTGTAAGTGAGTAATTGATGCTTGGTGCACACTTGATGAACATGTTTCTCTCACTCTATAACTCAATTCAACATGAAAACTTAGCACTGTTTAAGTGTTGCAGTGGGAAAAGTTTTGGATGCTTTTAGACGGAAGAGGAAGGAAGATCAGAACTTTTCATTTCAGAGTTCAGTCACCTGTTCTTTGGAAAGAAATGGACGTTCAGGCCAACCCTGGTAACAAACGGGTTCAGTTTTCACTGATGTCATTAGTTCAATTTGTCAACATTGGAAAATAGAGAAATATCATTCAATGTAGTGACCCTAACCTCCACAGTATTTTAATGAATGATGTCAAAACACACCAGAACAGTTACTAGAAATGGAGGGAGAAAGAGAAGAAGCTAGTTCTGCAGTTCATGTAAACAAATGTATATAGATTCAGTGGCCACATTATTAGGTACATGGGGTACCTAATAAAGTGGCCACTGAGTGTATTTCTGATTATCAATGGTCTTCTTCTGCTGTAGCCCATTCACTTCAAGGTTTAATGTGTTGTGCATTCAGAGACACTCTACTGCACACCACTGCTGTAATGCATGGTTATTTGAGTTACTGTCACCTTCCTGTCAGCTTGAACCAGTCTGGCCATTCTCCTCTGACCCCTCTCATTAACAAGGCATTTTCACCCACAGAACAGCCACTTACTGTAAACCATTCTCTGTAAACTCTAGAGACTGTTGTGCACGAACCTCAGGAGATCAGCAGTGTCTGAGATACTCAAACCACCCCATCTGGCACCAACAATCATTCCACAGTCATTGTCATTTAGATCACATTTCTTCCCCATTATGATGTTTGGTCTGAACATCAGCTGAACCTGTCGACCATGTCTGCATGCTTTTATGCATTGAGTTGCTAACAATGATTGACTGATTAAATGTTTACATTAACAAGCAGGTGTACAGGCATACCTAATAAAGAGGCCACTGAGGGTATATGCAGCTGTCAGACTGGAATTTAATATCATGGGAGCTTGGTAATATGTGCAGGTGTTCATAAGTTGGTTGCCCTTGAGCTAGACTGCAGCATTTTTGATCTGCCTCTTATCATTGACCACTACTTTGCTACTAGAATATACGAGGGTGATTGATAAGTTTGTGGCCTAAGGTAGAAGGAGTCAAACTTAGAAAAGCTAGTACATTTATTTTTCAACATAGTCCCCTCCTACATGTACACACTTAGTCCAGTGGTCGTGGAGCATACGTATCCCTTCTTTGTAGAAGTGGTCCACAGCAGGGGTGATTGATAAGTTCGTGACCTAAGGTAGAAGGAGATGAGTTATTATCTTCAAACTTTCTGCATTATCACTCAAAGTGTAGATCACTGGGAGAGAGGGATGGCTTTGCTGTAACTCCATTAGTTTGCATTTCAGGGACTGAGTTATTCTGGATAGCAGCTAGAGCTGTTTCTGGCTAGTTAGTATCAGAGGACCCTGCTCTGAATTGAAGAGTTCTGGTCTTAATTATGTACTTTTTCATATTTGCATGTGGTTCTGCGTAGGTATGTTCCAATGAGACAGGAACCGTGGTGCACAAAGGCTATTGAAAATCTAGTCAAGAAGAAAAGAAGAGCTTATGAAAGGTTCAAAAAACTAGGTAATGATAGAGATCTAGAAGATTATAAGGCTAGCAGGAAGGAGCTTAAGAATAAAATTAAGAGAGCCAGAAGGGGCCATGAGAAGGCCCTGGTGGACAGTATACCCAAGGCATTCTACAAGTATGTGAAGAGCAAGAGGATAAGACGTGACAGAATAGGACAAATCAAGTGTGACAGTTGAAAACTGTTTGGAACCGGAGGAGATGGCAGAGGTACTTAATGAATACTTTGCTTCAGCATTCACCATGGAAAAGGATCTTGGCGTTTGTAGAGATGTCTTGAGCATGTAAATACTAAGGAGGAGGATGTTCTGGAGCTTTTGGAAAGCATCAACTTGGATAAGTCACCAGGACCAGACGGGATGTCACCCAGGCTACTGTGGGAGGTGAGGGAGGAGATTGCTCAACCTCTGGCGATGATCTTTGCATCATCAATGAGGATAGGAGAGGTTCCAGAGGATTGGAGGGTTGCAGATGTTGTTCCCTTATTCAAGAAAGGGAGTAGGGATAGCCCAGGAAATTATAGACCAGTGAGTCTTACTTCAATGTTTGGTAAGTTGATGGAGAAGATCCTGAGAGGCAGGATTTATGAACATTTGGAGAGGCATAATATGATTAGGAATAGTCAGCATGGTTTTGTCAAAGGCAGGTCATGCATTACATAGAAACATAGAAACATAGAAAATAGGTGCAGGACTAGGCCATTCGGCCCTTCGAGCCTGCACCGCCTTTCAGTATGATCATGGCTGATCATCCAACTCAGAACCGTGTACCAGCCTTCCCTCCATACCCACTGATCCCTTTAGCCACAAGGGCCATATCTAACTCCCTCTTAAATATAGCCAATGAACTGGCCTCAACAGTTTCCTGTGGCGGAGAATTCCACAGATTCACCACTCTCTGTGTGAAGAAGTTGTTTCCAATCTCGGTCCTAAAAGGCTTCCCCTTTATCCTCAAACTGTGACCCCACGTTCTGGACTTCCCCAACATCGGGAACAATCTTCCTATGTCTAGCCTGTCCAATCCCTTTAGGATTTTATATGTTTCAATCAGATCCTCCCTCAATCTTCTAAATTCCAACGAGTACAAGCCTAGTTCATCCAGTCTTTCATCATATGAAAGTCCTGCCATCCCAGGAATCAATCTGGTGAACCTTCTTTGTACTCCCTCTATGGCAAAGATGTCTTTCCTCAGATTAGGGGACCAAAACTGCACACAATACTCCAGGTGTGGTCTCACCAAGACCTTGTACAACTGCAATAGTACCTCTCTGCTCCTGTACTCGAATCCTCTTGCTATAAATGCCGGCATACCATTCGCCTTTTTCACCGCCTGCTGTACCTGCATGCTCACTTTCAATGACTGGTGTACAATGACACCCAGGTCTCGTTGCACCTCCCCTTTTCCTAATCGGCCACCATTCAGATAATAATCTGTTTTCCTATTTTTGCCACCAAAGTGGATAACTTCACATTTATTCACATTAAATTGCATCTGCCATGAATTTGCCCACTCACCTAACCTATCCAGGTCACCCTGCATCCTCTTAGCATCCTCCTCACAGCAAACACTGCCGCCCATCTTCGTGTCATCCGCAAACTTGGAGATGCTGCATTTAATTCCCTCATCCAAGTCATTAATATATATTGTAAACAACTGGGGTCCCAGCACTAAGCCTTGCGGTACCCCACTAGTCACTGCCTGCCATTCTGAAAAGTTCCCGTTTATTCCCATTCTTTGCTTCCTGTCTGCCAACCAATTCTCTATCCACATCAATACCTTACCCCCAATACCGTGTGCTTTAAGTTTGCACACTAATCTCCTGTGTGGGACCTTATCAAAAGCCTTTTGAAAATCCAAATATACCACATCCACTAGTTCTCCCCTATCCACTCTACTAGTTACATCCTCAAAAAATTCTATGAGATTCGTCAGACATGATTTTCCTTTCACAAATCCATGCTGACTTTGTCCGATGATTTTGCTGCTTTCCAAATGTGCTGTTATCACATCTTTGATAACTGACTCTGGCAGTTTCCCCACCACCGATATTAGGCTAACCGGTCTATAATTCCCCGGTTTCTCTCTCCCTCCTTTTTTAAAAAGTGGAGTTACATTAGCCACCCTCCAATCCTCAGGAACTAGTCCAGAATCTAACGAGTTTTGAAAAATTATCACTAATGCATCCACTATTTCTTGGGCTACTTCCTTAAGCAGTCTAGGATGCAGACCATCTGGCCCTGGGGATTTATCTGCCTGTAATCCCTTCAATTTACCTAAGACCACTTCCCTACTAACATGTATTTCCCTCAGTTCCTCCATCTCACTAGACCCTCTGTTTCCTACTATTTCCAGAAGATTATTTATGTCCTCCTTAGTGAAGACAGAACCAAAGTAATTATTCAATTGGTCTGCCATGTCCTTGCTCCCCATAATCAATTCACCTGTTTCTGTCTGCAAGGGACCTACATTTGTCTTAACCAATCTTTTTCTTTTCACATATCTATAAAAGCTTTTACAGTCAGTTTTTATGTTCCCTGCCAGTTTTCTCTCATAATCCTTTTTCCCCTTCCTAATTAAGCCCTTTGTCCTCCTCTGCCGAACTCTGAATTTCTCCCAGTCCTCAGGTGAGCCACTTTTTCTGGCTAATTTGTATGCTTCTTCTTTGGAATTGATACTATCCCTAATTTCCCTTGTCAGCCACGGGTGCACTACCTTCCTTGATTTATTTTTTTGCCAAACTGGGACGAACAATTGTTGTAGTTCATCCATGCAACCTTTAAATGTTTGCCATTGCATATCCACCGTCAATCCTTTAAGTGTCATTTGCCAGTCTATCTTAGCTAATTCACATCTCATACCTTCAAAGTTATCTTTCTTTAAGTTCAGAACCTTTGTTTCTGAATTAACTATATCACTCTCCATCTTAATGAAGAATTTCACCAAATTATGGTCACTCTTACCCAAGGGGCCTCTCACGACAAGATTGCTAATTAACCCTTCCTCATTGCTCAAAACCCAGTCCAGAATAGCCTGCTCTCTAGTTGGTTCCTCGACATGTTGGTTCAAAAAACCATCCCGCATACATTCCAAGAAATCCTCTTCCTCAGCACCCTTACCAATTTGGTTCATCCAATCTACATGTAGATTGAAGTCACCCATTATAACTGCTGTTCCTTTATTGCACACATTTTTAATTTCCTGTTTAATACCATCCCCAACCTCACTACTACTGTTAGGTGGCCTGTACACAACTCCCACCAGCGTTTTCTGCCCCTTGGTGTTACGCAGCTCTACCCATATCGATTCCACATCTTCCCGGCTTATGTCCTTCCTTTCTATTGCGTTAATCTCCTCTCTAACCAGCAACGCCACCCCACCTCCTTTTCTTTCATGTCTATCCATCCTGAATATTGAATATCCCTGAACGTTGAGCTCCCATCCCCGGTCACCCTGGAGCCATGTCTCTGTGATCCCAACTATATCATAATCATTAATAACAATCTGCACTTTCAATTCATCCACCTTATTACGAATGCTCCTTGCATTGACACACAAAGCCTTCAGGCGCACTTTTACAACTCTCTTAGCCCTTATACAATTATGTTGAAAAGTGGCCCTTTTTGATGCTTGCCCTGGATTTGTCGGACTGCCACTTTTACTTTTCACCTTACTACTTTTTTCTTCTACCCTCACTTTACACCCCTCTGTCTCTCTGCACTGGTTCCCATCCCCCTGTTGTGAACTAACCTCCTCTCGCCTAGCCTCTTTAATTTGATTCCCACCCCCCAACCATTCTAGTTTAAAGTCACCTCAGTAGCCCTCGCTAATCTCCCTGCCAGGATATTGGTCTCCCGAGGATTCAAGTGTAACCCGTCCTTTTTGTACAGGTCACGCCTGCGCCAAAAGAGATCCCAATGATCCAAAAACTTGAATCCCTGCCCCCTGCTCCAATCCCTCAGCCATGCATTTATCCTCCACCTCATTGTATTCCTACTCTCACTGTCGCGTGGCACAGGCAGTAATCCCGAGATTACTACTTTGCGGTCCTTTTTCTCAACTCCCTTCCTCGCTCCCTATATTCTCCTTTCAGGACATCTTCCCCTTTCCTACCTATGTCATTGGTACCTATATGTACCACGACCTTGGCTCCTCACCCTCCCACTTCAGGATATCTTGGACATGATCAGAAATATCCCGGACCCTGGCACCAGGGAGGCAAACTACCATCCGGGTCTCTGGACTATGTCCACAGAATCGCCTATCTGACCCCCTTACTATCGAGTCCCCTATTACAACTGCCCTCCTCTTCCTTTCCCTAGCCTACTTAATCCCTACTTACGAGCCTGATTGAATTTTTTGGGGATGTGACTAAACACATTGAAGGTAGAGCTGTAGATGTAGTTTATATGGATTTCAGCAAGGCATTTGATAAGATACCCCATTCAAGGCTTATTGAGAAAGTAAGGAGGCATGGGATCCAAGGGGACATTGCTTTGTGGATCCAGAAATGGTTTGCTCACAGAAAGCAAAGAGTGGTTGTAGACAGGTCATATTCTGTATGGAGCCCAGTGACCAGTGGTATGCCTCAGGGACCTGTTCTGGGACCCCTTCTCTTCGTGATTTTTATAAGTGACCTGGATGAGAAAGTGGAGGGATTTGTTAGTAAATTTGCTGATGACACAAAGGTTGGGGATATTGTGGATAGTGTGGAGGGCTGTCAGAGGTTACAGCGGGACATTGATAGGATGCAAAACTGGGCTGAGAAGTGGCAGATGGAGTTCAACCCAGATAATTGTGAGGTGGTTCATTTTGGTAGGTCAAATATGATGGCAGAATATAGTATTAATGGTATGACCCTTGACAGTGAGGAGGATCAGAGGGATCTTGGGATCTGAGTCCATAGGACACTCAAAGCTGCTACGCAGGTTGACTCTGTGGTTAAGAAGGCATACGGTGCATTGGCCTTCATCAATCGTGGGATTGAGTTTAAGAGCTGAGCGCTAATGTTGCAGCTATATAGGACCCTGGTCAGTCCCCACTTGGAGTACTGTGCTCAGTTCTGGTCGCCTCACTACAGAAAGGATGTGGGAACCATAGAAAGGGTCCAGAGGAGATTTACAAGGATGTTGCCTAGATTGGGGAGCATGCCATATGAGAATAGGTTGAGTGAATTCGGCCTTTTCTCCTTGGAGCGGCAGAGGATGAGAGGTGACCTGATAGAGGTGTACAAGATAATGAGAGGCATTGATCATGTGGATAGTCAGAGGCTTTTTCCCAGGGCTGGAATGGCTAGCTTGAGAGGGCATAGTTTTAAGATGTTTGGAAGTAGGTACAGAGGAGATGTCAGGGGTAAGTTTTTATGCAGAGAGTGGTGAGTGCATGGAATGGTCTGCTGGCAGCGGTGGTGGAGAAACAGGCCATTCTGAGCATTAAATCTTTGGATTTAATTAACCCGGGTTACAACAGCTTCTTATCTGGAAATAGTCTCAGGTTTAGCAGATCATTGTGCATAGAACATAGAAGAGCAAAGCACACCAACAGGCCTTTTGGCTCACAGTCTTGTGTCGAACCAGCTCTAAAGCAAATCTTAAACACCTAATCCCTCCTACCTACATCATGACCATGTCTCTCCATCTTCCTTACATCCATGTGCCTATCCAAATGTCTCTTAAAAGCCGGTGATGAATTGACTTCTACAAACATACCAGGCAGTGTATTCCAGGCATCCACCACTGAGTAAAAAACTTAACCCCTCACATCTTCCTTGAACATACCCCCTCTCACCTTCAATGCATGCCCTCTGGTATTAGACATTTCAACCCTGAGAAACAAATACCCCCGTCTCCTCTACCTACGCCTCTCATGATCTTGTAGATCTCTATTGGATCTCCCTTTGGCCTCCATCACTCCAGGGAAGACAATGTGTTTATCCAGCCCCTAAACTAGGCTGCATCCTGTTCCCTCTCCAAGTTTGGTCCACTTTCGATTGCTCTGATTGAGCCATCCCCGAGCAAAAACCAGTTCATGAAATGGTGGCTGCAAGAACAGTCTCATAAAATGGCCATCTCCATTCTTTTGGCCATGTGGCAAGAACAAAGGCATTTGCTTTGGCTGCTTTCACTGCTCTTGGCTCATTCTCATTCGCTGATTTGCAGATTTTAGTTCTTTGTGGCTAACAATATTGTTACTTGAAATTTGGTGAATTAAAGTGCAGGGAGACCAAGGGGACTGCAAATGTTGGAATCCAGAGTGACAAAACCAAGCTGCTGGAGGAACTCAGTGGGTGAGGCAGCTCCTGTGGTTGATAAAGTTTTCGGTTGAGATTTACGAGGGGTGATTGATAAGTTTGTAGCCCAAGGTAGAAGGAGTCAGTTTTAGAAAACCTAGCAC
Source organism: Mobula hypostoma (assembly GCF_963921235.1). Lineage (NCBI taxonomy): Eukaryota > Metazoa > Chordata > Chondrichthyes > Myliobatiformes > Myliobatidae > Mobula > Mobula hypostoma. Next base: position 102,152,437 of record NC_086102.1, read on the forward strand.
ATTTATTTGTCAACACAGTCCCCTCCTACATTTACACATTTAGTGCAGTGGTTGTGGAACATATGGATCTTGGACCTCCAGAAAGTGTCCACAGCAGGGTTATTGATAAGTTTGTAGCCTAAGGTAGAAGGAGATGAGTTATACAGCTCTCGTTACATGCACACGCAATTCCACTCTTTGAGTGATTATGCAGAAAGTTTGAAGTTAATAACTCATCGCCTTCTACCTTAGGCCACGAAGTTATCAATCTCCCCTGGTATACTCTGGACTGATGAAGGCTCCTGATGTAGGATCACGCTCCTCAGACGCTGCCTGACCAGCTGAGTTAATTTGTTGTTCTGGGTGTACAGAATGCACGGAATGGCCTGTTTTATTACATTTTCATTTGAAGCATTACCAGATTGCCAAGCTGTGTGGCATTCTTTGCACCCATGTTTAGATGTACTTTGCCTCAGGTACTGGAAGGTCAGCATTTAACTCCACCCATTTTGGGTGATTTCCTCACTTTTCTAGATTGCGCATAAGAAGAAGTTTGGTCCCATCTGGAAATCTAGTATCGGAGACCTTTCTGTCATCCATGTGGCCGATTCTGACATGATTGAGGAAATTCTGCGGCAGGAAGGCAAATATCCCATCAGAGCCTACATGCCTCACTGGCGAGAGTATAGGGAGATGAGAGGACACAGCTATGGACCACTCTGTGAGTAAGTATCAGAGGGACTCTGCATCGAATCTGGAAGGGACTTTCTGGCGGGACTGCCAGAGATAGTCTCACGGGGAGTGAGGCATAGTTCTGCTGATCACAGGAACCACCCTCTCCCTGTGGACTCTTTCTATACTTCTCTCTGCTTCAGTAAAGCAGCCAGCATAATCAAAACCCCACTCACCCCAGGTATTCTCGCTTCTCCCTTCTCCCAGCGGACAAAAGATGCAAAAGCTTGAAAGCCCATCCCACCAGGCCAGGGGACAGCTTTTGTCCCATTGTTATCAGACGCTTGAATAGAACTCTCGCGCAGTAAGATGAACTCTTGGCTGCACAATCTACCTCATTATGACCATGCTTTATTGCTTCTCTGTACTGCACTCCTTCGGCAGCTTTTACTCTTCCTTCTGCATTGTTCTTGTTTTATCTTGTTCTACCTCAATGTACTGTTACAAGGATTTGATCTGTATGAACAGAATGCAAGACAAACTTTTCACTGTATCTTAGTACATGTGACAATAACAAAGCAATTCCAATGATAAAGATTAGCTTTATTTGTCAAATGTACAGCAAAACAGTGAAACATGCAGTGAAATGTATCGTTTTTATCAACAACCAGCACAGTCCAAGGGTGTGTTGGGGGCAGCCCGCAAGTGCTTGTGGGTGTGAGTGATGAGCCAAAGAACTGGCCATTCAGCGCACTGGCTCCCAGTGGAACAAAGCTAACAATCTTATTTCCTCTCAATTTGAAAATTATTTTTCTTATAGCCAATTCCCTTATGTAAGGTAAGTGCTAACTCTTTAGTTATGTTAGCAGTTTTGAAGAATGCATAATGCATTTTATCAACACTTCTGTTGTTTCTGTTACTACACCAAGCAATGCATTTATCACTACCTCGAGATTAATACTCCTTTTCTCACTTAATTAAACAAAGAGTAGTCTAGTCTACAAGTGTTACCAAACTTCCAGTGCCAACGTAACATTCCCACAGCTTACTGAACTTGTATGGGTTTGGAATGTGGGAAGAGTCGGGAGCACCCACAGGAAACACATGGTCCGAAGAGAATGTACAAACTGCGTGCAGACAGCGATGGGAATTGAACCGGGGTCCCGGAGGCATAACAGCGTTCTGCTAACTGCTGAGCTACCGTGCCTCCCGCTACCAGTCCCATCACAATACCCAGGTTTGACCCTGACCTTGCATGCTGTTAGTGAGGAGTTAACTCCTCTTCTGTGTTTTCCCTTGGCATTGTAAGTTGACTAGAATAAATACCTACCTTGTAGAGGACAGAATTGAAGGGGACGCTGGTTAGCTGAGAGAGAGAATACATTGCAAGGCTACGACGAAGTAAGTTGAGGGGGCTCTATTTCCTCTGGGTGCTCCAGTTTCCTCCCACATTTCAAAGACATAGGGGTTAGGGTTAGTAAATGTGGGGCACAAATATTGGAAGCGTGGCGACACTTGTGGGCTGCCCCCAGCACATCCTCTGACTATGTAGGTCGTTGTCACAAACATCGCTCTTCACTGTATGTTTCAATGTGCATGTAACAAATCAAGCTAATCTCTAATCGAATGTAGTCACAATAATTTTGCCTCCACAGCCTGCTGTGCAACAAATTCCACAGATTCGCCACCCTCTAGCTGAAGAAATTTCTCCTCATCTCTGTTTCAAAAGGGCATTCCTCTATTCTGAGGCTGTGCTCTCAGATCCTAAACTCTCCCATGACTGAAATCATCCTCTCCTCGTCTACCCTATCCAATAGTAAAGACAACTACCAACATCAGTTCAGTATCCATCACTGGAACAAGCCCATAAGCCCCGAGCTGTCACTAACCATGAGACAAGCAGTAGCGTGGCGTAGCCCTTACCACAATGTTTTACAGCACTGTGGGCCCAAGGGCCTGTATTGTGCTGTAGGTTTTCTATGTTCCTATGTTTCTAACTCCTGGTGTGGGTGTTTCAGACGGGACAGAAAAAGGGTAGGCATGAAGAATTTGTTGGGACTGGTATGAAGGTGGGTGGGAGGATGTTCAAAGATCAAAGTAAATTTACTATTGAAGTTTGTATATGTCTCCATGTACAACCCTGAGATTAATTTTCTTGCATGCATTCACAGTAGAAATGCAATAAAATCGATGAAAAACTACACAGAAAAAAAAAGCACACACAAGAAGACAAAACTGCAAATACAAAAAAAACTAAATGAATACGTAAATATATAATACTGAGAACATGAGTCCTCAAGTGAGGGCATAGGTTGTGGAATCAGCTCATTGTTGTGGCGAGTGAAGTTATCCAAGCTGATTCAGGAGGCTGAAGGGGTAATACCTGCTCCTGCTCCTTCCCGGTATCAGATGTGAGAAGTCAGCATGACTTTCTTGGGGCAGCATTTGTAGGTGTACTCAATCATACAATGGCCTGGACTGTGCCAAGCTCCCACAACAGCTTCCCATTGTAACATAAGTCTCTCATCACCAGTACCAATCCTGGACTTCTCCAGGATTAAAGATGTAAACATTTTTAATTATTAGCTTTCTTCATCACATATACATTAACAAATAGAGTGAAATGCGTCATTTGAGTCAATGAGCGAAACAATCCAATGATGTGTATAGAATAATTTCTCTGGATGGCATGTGAAACAAATGTTTGTCGCATTATCTTTACATATAACATTAATAGACCAATTATCAATCAATAGTAATGATTAAAGATTAACTATCACTTGTACATTGAAGTGTTGCATCAACAACCAACACAAACCAACTGGGGGCAGCCCAGCACAGGCAGCCACACTTCTGGTGCCAACATAACATGCCCATAATTCATAAACCCGTATGTGGGAGGAAATTAGAGCACCTGAAGGAACGGATGCAGTTACATGGAGTGTACAAACTCCTTGCAGATAGTTGTGGGAATTGGAGCCTGATCAGTGAGCACTGGCACTGTAAAGCGTGGTGTTAACCGCAGAATAACCCTCCTTCTCCTCAGGTATGGTCAAGAGTGGAATAACATACGCAGCATGTTGAACCCCAAGTTGCTGAAGCCCAAGGAGGTGGCCAATTATTCTCCAGCCATCAACGAGGTGGTGACTGACTTTATGAGGAAGATACGTTGGCTGAGGCAGACCCAAGGAGGGGGACAGGTGGTGTACGACATCTCCGATCAGCTCTACAATTTTGCATTTGAAGGTATTGGAGTTCATAGAATCTTTAATTGCAGGAAAGACTCTTGGATGTGGGGATCAGGGTGGCACAGTGGTGTGGTGGTTGGCGTATTGCTTCTCAGCGCCATAGGGGGTCAGTTCCCACCACAGTCTGAAAAGGGTTTCCGCGTGAGTTTCTGTGGCTTCTCTGGTTTCCTCCCTCACACCAAAGGGTAGGATTAGTCAGCTGTGGGCAAGACAAGCGACATCGACACTAGAACAAAACAAGGCAACAAGAGCAAAACAGGCACATTTTCCATTGAAACACCTCTCCACCCTCTCACACACACAGACAAGCCTGTAACTCCAGGATAGGTGCCTCCTGGCTTCCAGTCCTTGTGTTGTGTTGGAGTCTGCAGATGCAGGCCTTATCAGCCTGCAAGCAAAACAAGCTTGCTTAGGAGAATGTTAGTGAGAAGCAAGGGTGGTGTTGAACTGTCGATCTGACACTAATGTGGCCACTTATGGTCCTGTCAATTCCCGTGACTGTGTGGGGAGTTTGTGTGTTCTCCCCGTGACCGTGTGGGGAGTTTGTGTGTTCTCCACGTGACCGTGTGGGGAGTTTGTATGCTCTCCCCGTGACTGTGTGGGGAGTTTGTGTGTTCACCCTGTGACCGTGTGGGGAGTTTGTGTGTTCACCCCGTGACTATGTGGGGAGTTTGTGTGTTCTGCCCATGACCGTGTGGGGAGTTCGAGTGTTGACCTTGTGACCGTGTGGGGAGTTTGTGTGTTCACCCCGTGACTGTGTGGGGAGTTTGTGTGTTCTCCCCGTGACCGTGTGGGGAGTTTCTGTGTTCTCCCCGTGACCATGTGAGGAGTTTATATGTTCACCCAGTGATCGTGTGGAGAGTTTGTGTGTTCTCCCCGTGACCATGTGGGGAGTTTGTGTGTTCAGACCGTGACTTTGTGGGCAGTTTGTGTGTTCTCCCCGTGACTGTGTGGGGTGTTTGTGTGTTCTCCCCGTACCGTGTGGGGAGTTTGTATGTTCAACCCGTGTCTGTGTCGGGAGTTTGTGTGTTCTCCACGTGACTGTGTGGGGAATTTGTATGTTCACCCCCTGACCGTGTGGGGAGTTTGTGTCTTCTCCCTGTGACTGTGTGGGGAGTTTGTGTGTTCACCACGTGACCGTGTGGGGAGTTTGTGTGTTCTCCCCGTAACCGTGTGGGGAGTTTGTGTGTTCTCTCCGTGAGTGTGTGGGGAGTTTGTGTGTTCTCCCCGTGACCGTGTGGGGAGTTCGAGTGTTCACCTTGTGACCGTGTGGGGAGTTTGTGTGTTCACCCCGTGACTGTGTGGAGAGTTTGTGTGTTCTCCCCGTGACCGTGTGGGGAGTTCGAGTGTTCACCCTGTGACCGTGTGGGGAGTTTGTGTGTTCACCCCGTGACTGTGTGGGGAGTTTGTGTGTTCTCCCCGTGACAGTGTGGGGAGTTTGTGTGTTCACCCCGTGACTGTGTAGGGAGTTTGTGTGCTTTTCCCGTGACCGTGTGGGGAGTTTGTGTGCTGTCCCCGTGACTGTCTGGGGAGTTTGTGTGTTCTCCCCGTGACTGTGTGGGGAGTTTGTGGGTTCTCTCCGTGACTGTGTGGGGAGTGCGTATGTTCTCCCTGTGACCATGAGGGGACTTTGTGGGTTCACCCTGTGACCGTGTGGGGAGTTTGTGTGTTCACCCCGTGACTGTGTGGGGAGATTGTGTGTTCTGCCCATGACCGTGTGGGGAGTTTGTGTGTTCTCCCCGTGACCGTGTGGGGAGTTCGTGTGTTCACCCCGTGACTGTGTAGGGAATTTGTATGCTTTTCCCGTGACCGTGTGCGGAGTTTGTGTGTTTACCCCGTGACCGTGTGGGGAGTTTGTGCGCTCTCCCCGTGACCGTGTGGGGAGTTTGTGTGCTCTCCCCATGACCGTGTGGGGAGTTTGTGTGTTTTCCCCGTGACCGTGTGGGGAATTTGTATGTTCACCCTGTGACTGTGTGGGAATTTTGTGTTCTCCCCGTGACCGTGTGGGGAGTTTGTGTGTTCTCCCCGCGACCGTGTGGGGAGTTTGTATGTTCTCCCCGTGACTGTGTGGGGAGTTTGTGTGTTCTCCCCGCGACCGTGTGGGGAGTTTGTGTGTTCTCCACGTGACCGTGTGGTGAGTTTGTGTGTCTACCCCGTGACTATATGGGGAGTTTGTGTTCTCTCCCCATAACCGTGCGGGGAGTTTGTGTGTTCTCACCGTGAACGTGTGGGGTGTTTGTGTGTTCTCCCCGTGATCGTCTGGGGAGTTTGTATGTTCACCCAGTGACCGAGTGGGGAGTTTGTGTGTTCTCCCCATGACTGTGTAGAGAGTTTGTGTGTTCTCCCCTTGACCGTGTGGGGAGTTTGTGTGTTCACCACGTAACCGTGTGGGGAGTTTGTGTTTTCTCCCCGTGACTGTGTGGGGAGTTTGTGTGTTCTCCCCGTGACCGTGTGGGGAGTTTGTATGTTCAACCCGTGTCTGTGTCGGGAGTTTGTGTGTTCTCCACGTGACTGTGTGGGGAATTTGTATGTTCACCCCCTGACCGTGTGGGGAGTTTGTGTCTTCTCCCTGTGACTGTGTGGGGAGTTTGTGTGTTCACCACGTGACCGTGTGGGGAGTTTGTGTGTTCTCCCCGTAACCGTGTGGGGAGTTTGTGTGTTCTCTCCGTGAGTGTGTGGGGAGTTTGTGTGTTCTCCCCGTGACCGTGTGGGGAGTTCGAGTGTTCACCTTGTGACCGTGTGGGGAGTTTGTGTGTTCACCCCGTGACTGTGTGGAGAGTTTGTGTGTTCTCCCCGTGACCGTGTGGGGAGTTCGAGTGTTCACCCTGTGACCGTGTGGGGAGTTTGTGTGTTCACCCCGTGACTGTGTGGGGAGTTTGTGTGTTCTCCCCGTGACAGTGTGGGGAGTTTGTGTGTTCACCCCGTGACTGTGTAGGGAGTTTGTGTGCTTTTCCCGTGACCGTGTGGGGAGTTTGTGTGCTGTCCCCGTGACTGTCTGGGGAGTTTGTGTGTTCTCCCCGTGACTGTGTGGGGAGTTTGTGGGTTCTCTCCGTGACTGTGTGGGGAGTGCGTATGTTCTCCCTGTGACCATGAGGGGACTTTGTGGGTTCACCCTGTGACCGTGTGGGGAGTTTGTGTGTTCACCCCGTGACTGTGTGGGGAGATTGTGTGTTCTGCCCATGACCGTGTGGGGAGTTTGTGTGTTCTCCCCGTGACCGTGTGGGGAGTTCGTGTGTTCACCCCGTGACTGTGTAGGGAATTTGTATGCTTTTCCCGTGACCGTGTGCGGAGTTTGTGTGTTTACCCCGTGACCGTGTGGGGAGTTTGTGCGCTCTCCCCGTGACCGTGTGGGGAGTTTGTGTGCTCTCCCCATGACCGTGTGGGGAGTTTGTGTGTTTTCCCCGTGACCGTGTGGGGAATTTGTATGTTCACCCTGTGACTGTGTGGGAATTTTGTGTTCTCCCCGTGACCGTGTGGGGAGTTTGTGTGTTCTCCCCGCGACCGTGTGGGGAGTTTGTATGTTCTCCCCGTGACTGTGTGGGGAGTTTGTGTGTTCTCCCCGCGACCGTGTGGGGAGTTTGTGTGTTCTCCACGTGACCGTGTGGTGAGTTTGTGTGTCTACCCCGTGACTATATGGGGAGTTTGTGTTCTCTCCCCATAACCGTGCGGGGAGTTTGTGTGTTCTCACCGTGAACGTGTGGGGTGTTTGTGTGTTCTCCCCGTGATCGTTTGGGGAGTTTGTATGTTCACCCAGTGACCGAGTGGGGAGTTTGTGTGTTCTCCCCATGACTGTGTAGAGAGTTTGTGTGTTCTCCCCTTGACCGTGTGGGGAGTTTGTGTGTTCACCACGTAACCGTGTGGGGAGTTTGTGTTTTCTCCCCGTGACTGTGTGGGGTGTTTGTGTGTTCTCCCCGTACCGTGTGGGGAGTTTGTATGTTCAACCCGTGTCTGTGTCGGGAGTTTGTGTGTTCTCCACGTGACTGTGTGGGGAATTTGTATGTTCACCCCCTGACCGTGTGGGGAGTTTGTGTCTTCTCCCTGTGACTGTGTGGGGAGTTTGTGTGTTCACCACGTGACCGTGTGGGGAGTTTGTGTGTTCTCCCCGTAACCGTGTGGGGAGTTTGTGTGTTCTCTCCGTGAGTGTGTGGGGAGTTTGTGTGTTCTCCCCGTGACCGTGTGGGGAGTTCGAGTGTTCACCTTGTGACCGTGTGGGGAGTTTGTGTGTTCACCCCGTGACTGTGTGGAGAGTTTGTGTGTTCTCCCCGTGACCGTGTGGGGAGTTCGAGTGTTCACCCTGTGACCGTGTGGGGAGTTTGTGTGTTCACCCCGTGACTGTGTGGGGAGTTTGTGTGTTCTCCCCGTGACAGTGTGGGGAGTTTGTGTGTTCACCCCGTGACTGTGTAGGGAGTTTGTGTGCTTTTCCCGTGACCGTGTGGGGAGTTTGTGTGCTGTCCCCGTGACTGTCTGGGGAGTTTGTGTGTTCTCCCCGTGACTGTGTGGGGAGTTTGTGGGTTCTCTCCGTGACTGTGTGGGGAGTGCGTATGTTCTCCCTGTGACCATGAGGGGACTTTGTGGGTTCACCCTGTGACCGTGTGGGGAGTTTGTGTGTTCACCCCGTGACTGTGTGGGGAGATTGTGTGTTCTGCCCATGACCGTGTGGGGAGTTTGTGTGTTCTCCCCGTGACCGTGTGGGGAGTTCGTGTGTTCACCCCGTGACTGTGTAGGGAATTTGTATGCTTTTCCCGTGACCGTGTGCGGAGTTTGTGTGTTTACCCCGTGACCGTGTGGGGAGTTTGTGCGCTCTCCCCGTGACCGTGTGGGGAGTTTGTGTGCTCTCCCCATGACCGTGTGGGGAGTTTGTGTGTTTTCCCCGTGACCGTGTGGGGAATTTGTATGTTCACCCTGTGACTGTGTGGGAATTTTGTGTTCTCCCCGTGACCGTGTGGGGAGTTTGTGTGTTCTCCCCGCGACCGTGTGGGGAGTTTGTATGTTCTCCCCGTGACCGTGTGGGGAGTTTGTGTGTTCTCCCCGTGACCGTGTGGGGAGTTTGTGTGTTCTCCACGTGACCGTGTGGTGAGTTTGTGTGTCTACCCCGTGACTATATGGGGAGTTTGTGTTCTCTCCCCATAACCGTGTGGGGAGTTTGTGTGTTCTCACCGTGAACGTGTGGGGTGTTTGTGTGTTCTCCCCGTGATCGTCTGGGGAGTTTGTATGTTCACCCAGTGACCGAGTGGGGAGTTTGTGTGTTCTCCCCATGACTGTGTAGAGAGTTTGTGTGTTCTCCCCTTGACCGTGTGGGGAGTTTGTGTGTTCACCACGTAACCGTGTGGGGAGTTTGTGTTTTCTCCCCGTGACTGTGTGGGGAGTTTGTGTGCTCCCCCAGTGACCGTGTGGGGAGTTTGTGTGTTTACCCCGTGACTGTGTGGGGAGTTTGTGAGCTCTCCCGATAACTGTGTGGGGTGTTTGTGTGTTCTCCCCGTGACCATGTGGGGAGTTTGTGTGTTCTCCCCGTGACTGTGTGGGGAGTTTGTGTGTTCCCCACGTGACCTGGTGGGGAGTTTTTGTGCTCTCCACGTGATCGTGTGGGGAGTTTGAGTGTTCACCCCGTGACTGTGTGGGGAGTTTGTGTGTTATCCCCGTGACTGTGTGGGAAGTTTGTATGCTCAACCCGTGACTGTGTGGGGAGTTTGTGTCTTCTCCACGTGACCGTGTGGGGAGTTTGTATGTTCACCCCGTGACTGTGTGGGGAGTTTGTGTGTTCTCCCCGTGACTGTGTGGGGAATTTGTGTGCTCTCCCCGTGACCATGTGTGGAGTTTCTATGTTCAACCTGTGACTGTGTGGGGAGTTTGTGTCTTCTCCACATGACCGTGTGGGGAGTTTATATGTTCACCCAGTGATCATGTGGGGAGTTTGCGTGTTCTCCCCGTGACTGTGTGGGGAGTTTGTGTGTTCACCCCGTGACTTTGGGGGGAGTTTGTGTGCTCTCCCCGTGACCGTGTGGGAAGTTTGTTTGTTCACCCCGTGACTGTGCGGGGAGTTTGTGAGTTCTCCCCGTGACCATGTGGGGAGTTTGTACTTTCAACCCGTGACTGTGTTGGGAGTTTGTGTCTTCTCCACGTGACCGTGTGGAGGAGTTTGTATATTCACCCCGTGACCGTGTGGAGAGTTTGTGTGTTCTCCCCGTGACTGTGTGGGGAGTTTCTGTGTTCTCCCCGTGACCATGTGAGGAGTTTATATGTTCACCCAGTGATCGTGTGGAGAGTTTGTGTGTTCTCCCCGTGACCATGTGGGGAGTTTGTGTGTTCAGACCGTGACTTTGTGGGGAGTTTGTGTGTTCTCCCCGTGACTGTGTGGGGTGTTTGTGTGTTCTCCCCGTACCGTGTGGGGAGTTTGTATGTTCAACCCGTGTCTGTGTCGGGAGTTTGTGTGTTCTCCACGTGACTGTGTGGGGAATTTGTATGTTCACCCCCTGACCGTGTGGGGAGTTTGTGTCTTCTCCCCGTGACTGTGTGGGGAGTTTGTGTGTTCACCACGTGACCGTGTGGGGAGTTTGTGTGTTCTCCCCGTGACCGTGTGGGGAGTTTGTGTGTTCTCTCCGTGAGTGTGTGGGGAGTTTGTGTGTTCTCCCCGTGACCGTGTGGGGAGTTTGTGTGTTCACCCTGTGACTGTGTGGGGAGATTGTGTGTTCTCCCCGTGACCGTGTGCGGAGTTTGTGTGATTAACCTGTGACTGTGTGGGGAGTTTGTGTGCTCTCCCCATAACCGTGTGGGGAGTTTGAGTGCTCTCCACGTGACCGTGTGGGGATTTTGTGTGTTCTCCACGTGACCGTGTGGTGAGTTTGTATGCTCTCCCTGTGACCATGTGGGGCGTTTGTATGTTCACCCTGTGACTGTGTGGGGAGTTTGTGTGTTCACCCTGTGACCATGTGGGAAGATTGTGTGTTCACCACGTGACCCTGTGGGGAGTTTGTGTGTCTACCCCGTGACTATATGGGGAGTTTGTGTTCTCTCCCCATAACCGTGTGGGGAGTTTGTGTGCTCTCACCGTGGACGTGTGGGGTGTTTGTGTGTTCTCCCTGTGACCGTGTGGGGAGTTTGTTTGTTCACCCAGTGACCGAGTGGGGAGTTTGTGTTTTCTCCCCGTGACTGTGTGGGGAGTTTGTGTGTTCTTCCCGTGACCGAGTGGGGAGTTTGTGTGTTCACCACGTAACCGTGTGGGGAGTTTGTGTTTTCTCCCCGTGACTGTGTGGGGAGTTTGTGTGCTCCCCCAGTGACCATGTGGGGAGTTTGTGTGTTTACCCCGTGACTGTGTGGGGAGTTTGTGTGTTCCCCACGTGACCTGGTGGGGAGTTTTTGTGCTCTCCACGTGACTGTGTGGTGAGTTTGTATGCTCTCCACGTGATCATGTGGGGAGTTTGTGTGTTCACCCTGTGACCATGTGGGGAGTTTGTATGTTCAACCCGTGACTGTGTGGGGAGTTTGTGTGTTCTCCCCGTGACTGTGTGGGGAGTTTGTGTGTTCTCCACGTGACTGTGTGGGGAATTTGTATGTTCACCCCCTGACCGTGTGGGGAGTTTGTGTGTTCTCCCCGTGACCGTGTGGGGAGTTTGTGTGTTCTCTCCGTCAGTGTGTGGGGAGTTTGTGTGTTCTCCCCGTGACTGTGTGGGGAGTTTGTGTGTCCCCCACGTGACCTGGTGGGGAGCTTTTGTGCTCTCCACGTGACTGTGTGGTGAGTTTGTATGCTCTCCACGTGATCATGTGGGGAGTTTGTGTGTTCACCCTGTGACCATGTGGGGAGTTTGTATGTTCAACCCGTGACTGTGTGGGGAGTTTGTGTCTTCTCCACGTGACCGTGTAGGGAGTTTGTATGTTCACCCCGTGACCGTGTGGGGAGTTTGTGTGTTCTCCCCGTGACTGTGTGGGGAGTTTGTGTGTTCTCCACGTGACTGTGTGGGGAATTTGTGTGTTCTCCCCGTGACTGTGTGGGGAGTTTGTGTGTTCTCCCCGTGACCGTGTGGGGAGTTTGTGTGTTCTCCCCGTGACCATGTGGGGAGTTTGTGTGTTCTCCCCGTGACCGTGTGGGGAGTTTGTGTGTTCTCTACGTGACCGTGTGGTGAGTTTGTGTGTCTACCCCGTGACTATATGGGGAGTTTGTGTTCTCTCCCCATAACCGTGTGGGGAGTTTGTGTGTTCTCCCTGTGACCGTGTGGGGAGTTTGTGTGTTCTCCCCGTGACCGTGTGGGGAGTTTGTATGTTCTCCCCGTGACCGTGTGGGGAGTTTGTGTGTTCTCCCCGTGACTGTGTGGGGAGTTTGTGTGTTCTCCACGTGACCGTGTGGTGAGTTTGTGTGTCTACCCCGTGACTATATGGGGAGTTTGTGTTCTCTCCCCATAACCGTGTGGGGAGTTTGTGTGCTCTCACCGTGAACGTGTGGGGTGTTTGTGTGTTCTCCCCGTGATCGTCTGGGGAGTTTGTATGTTCACCCAGTGACCGAGTGGGGAGTTTGTGTGTTCTCCCCATGACTGTGCAGAGAGTTTGTGTGTTCTCCCCGTGACCGTGTGGGGAGTTTGTGTGTTCACCACGTGACCGTGTGGGGAGTTTGTGTTTTCTCCCCGTGACTGTGTGGGGAGTTTGTGTGCTCCCCCAGTGACCGTGTGGGGAGTTTGTGTGTTTACCCCGTGACTGTGTGGGGAGTTTGTGAGCTCTCCCGATAACTGTGTGGGGTGTTTGTGTGTTCTCCCGGTGACCATGTGGGGAGTTTGTGTGTTCTCCCCGTGACTGTGTGGGGAGTTTGTGTGTTCCCCACGTGACCTGGTGGGGAGTTTTTGTGCTCTCCACGTGATCGTGTGGGGAGTTTGAGTGTTCACCCCGTGACTGTGTGGGGAGTTTGTGTGTTCTCCCCGTGACTGTGTGGGGAGTTTGTGTGTTCAACCCGTGACTGTGTGGGGAGTTTGTGTCTTCTCCACGTGACCGTGTGGGGAGTTTGTATGTTCACCCCGTGACTGTGTGGGGAGTTTGTGTGTTCTCCCCATGACTGTGTGGGGAGTTTGTGTGTTCTCCCCGTGACTGTGTGGGGAATTTGTGTGCTCTCCCCGTGACCATGTGTGGAGTTTCTATGTTCAACCTGTGACTGTGTGGGGAGTTTGTGTCTTCTCCACATGACCGTGTGGGGAGTTTATATGTTCACCCAGTGATCATGTGGGGAGTTTGTGTGTTCTCCCCGTGACTGTGTGGGGAGTTTGTGTGTTCACCCCGTGACTTTGGGGGGAGATTGTGTGCTCTCCCCGTGACCGTGTGGGAAGTTTGTTTGTTCACCCCGTGACTGTGCGGGGAGTTTGTGAGTTCTCCCCGTGACCATGTGGGGAGTTTGTACTTTCAACCCGTGACTGTGTTGGGAGTTTGTGTCTTCTCCATGTGACCGTGTGGAGGAGTTTGTATATTCACCCCGTGACCGTGTGGAGAGTTTCTGTGTTCTCCCCATGACCATGTGAGGAGTTTATATGTTCACCCAGTGATCGTGTGGAGAGTTTGAGTGTTCTCCCCGTGACCATGTGGGGAGTTTGTGTGTTCAGACCGTGACTTTGTGGGGAGTTTGTGTGTTCTCCCCGTGACTGTGTGGGGTGTTTGTGTGTTCTCCCCGTACCGTGTGGGGAGTTTGTATGTTCAACCCGTGTCTGTGTCGGGAGTTTGTGTGTTCTCCACGTGACTGTGTGGGGAATTTGTATGTTCACCCCCTGACCGTGTGGGGAGTTTGTGTCTTCTCCCCGTGACTGTGTGGGGAGTTTGTGTGTTCACCACGTGACCGTGTGGGGAGTTTGTTTGTTCTCCTCGTGACCGTGTGTGGAGTTTGTGTGTTCTCTTCGTGAGTGTGTGGGGAGTTTGTGTGTTCTCCCCGTGACCGTGTGGGGAGTTTGTGTGTTCACCCTGTGACTGTGTGGGGAGATTGTGTGTTCAGCCCGTGACTTTGGGGGGAGTTTGTGTGCTCTCCCCGTGACCGTGTGGGAAGTTTGTTTGTTCACCCCGTGACTGTGCGGGGAGTTTGTGAGTTCTCCCCGTGACCAGGTGGGGAGTTTGTACTTTCAACCCGTGACTGTGTTGGGAGTTTGTGTCTTCTCCACGTGACCGTGTGGAGGAGTTTGTATAATCACCCCGTGACCGTGTGGAGAGTTTGTGTGTTCTCCCCGTGACTGTGTGGGGAGTTTCTGTGTTCTCCCCGTGACCATGTGAGGAGTTTATATGTTCACCCAGTGATCGTGTGGAGAGTTTGTGTGTTCTCCCCGTGACCATGTGTGGAGTTTGTGTGTTCAGACCGTGACTTTGTGGGCAGTTTGTGTGTTCTCCCCGTGACTGTGTGGGCTGTTTGTGTCTTCTCCCCGTGACCGTGTGGGGAGTTTGTATGTTCAACCCGTGTCTGTGTCGGGAGTTTGTGTGTTCTCCACGTGACTGTGTGGGGAATTTGTATGTTCACCCCCTGACCGTGTGGGGAGTTTGTGTCTTCTCCCCGTGACCGTGTGGGGAGTTTGTGTGTTCACCACGTGACCGTGTGGGGAGTTTGTGTGTTCTCCCCGTGACCGTGTGGGGAGTTTGTGTGTTCTCTCCGTGAGTGTGTGGGGAGTTTGTGTGTTCTCCCCGTGACCGTGTGGGGAGTTTGTGTGTTCACCCTGTGACTGTGTGGGGAGTTTGTGTGTTCTCCCCGTGACCGTGTGCGGAGTTTGTGTGACTAACCTGTGACTGTGTGGGGAGTTTGTGTGCTCTCCCCATAACCGTGTGGTGAGTTTGTATGCTCTCCCTGTGACCATGTGGGGCGTTTGTATGTTCACCCTGTGACTGTGTGGGGAGTTTGTGTGTTCACCCTGTGACCATGTGGGAAGATTGTGTGTTCACCACGTGACCCTGTGGGGAGTTTGTGTGTCTACCCCGTGACTATATGGGGAGTTTGTGTTCTCTCCCCATAACCGTGTGGGGAGTTTATGTGCTCTCACCGTGGACGTGTGGGGTGTTTGTGTGTTCTCCCTGTGACCGTCTGGGGAGTTTGTGTGTTCACCACGTAACCGTGTGGGGAGTTTGTGTTTTCTCCCCGTGACTGTGTGGGGAGTTTGTGTGCTCCCCCAGTGACCATGTGGGGAGTTTGTGTGTTTACCCCGTGACTGTGTGGGGAGTTTGTGTGTTCCCCACGTGACCTGGTGGGGAGTTTTTGTGCTCTCCACGTGACTGTGTGGTGAGTTTGTATGCTCTCCACGTGATCATGTGGGGAGTTTGTGTGTTCACCCTGTGACCATGTGGGGAGTTTGTATGTTCAACCCGTGACTGTGTGGGGAGTTTGTGTGTTCTCCCCGTGACTGTGTGGGGAGTTTGTGTGTTCTCCACGTGACTGTGTGGGGAATTTGTATGTTCACCCCCTGACCGTGTGGGGAGATTGTGTGTTCTCCCCGTGACCGTGTGGGGAGTTTGTGTGTTCTCTCCGTCAGTGTGTGGGGAGTTTGTGTGTTCTCCCCGTGACCATGTGGGGAGTTTGTGTGTTCTCCCCGTGACTGTGTGGGGAGTTTGTGTGTTCCCCACATGACCTTGTGGGGAGTTTTTGTGCTCTCCACGTGACTGTGTGGTGAGTTTGTATGCTCTCCACGTGATCATGTGGGGAGTTTGTGTGTTCACCCTGTGACCATGTGGGGAGTTTGTATGTTCAACCCGTGACTGTGTGGGGAGTTTGTGTTTTCTCCACGTGACCGTGTAGGGAGTTTGTATGTTCACCCCGTGACCGTGTGGGGAGTTTGTGTGTTCTCCCCGTGACTGTGTGGGGAGTTTGTGTGTTCTCCACGTGACTGTGTGGGGAATTTGTGTGTTCTCCCCGTGACTGTGTGTGGAGTTTGTGTGTTCTCCCCGCGACCGTGTGGGGAGTTTGTATGTTCTCCCCGTGACCATGTGGGGAGTTTGTGTGTTCTCCCCGCGACCGTGTGGGGAGTTTGTGTGTTCTCCACGTGACCGTGTGGTGAGTTTGTGTGTCTACCCCGTGACTATATGGGGAGTTTGTGTTCTCTCCCCATAACCGTGTGGGGAGTTTGTGTGTTCTCCCTGTGACCGTGTGGGGAGTTTGTGTGTTCTCCCCGCGACCGTGTGGGGAGTTTGTATGTTCTCCCCGTGACCGTGTGGGGAGTTTGTGTGTTCTCCCCGTGACCGTGTGGGGAGTTTGTGTGTTCTCCAGGTGACCGTGTGGTGAGTTTGTGTGTCTACCCCGTGACTATATGGGGAGTTTGTGTTCTCTCCCCATAACCGTGTGGGGAGTTTGTGTGCTCTCACCGTGAACGTGTGGGGTGTTTGTGTGTTCTCCCCGTGATCGTCTGGGGAGTTTGTATGTTCACCCAGTGACCGAGTGGGGAGTTTGTGTGTTCTCCCCATGACTGTGCAGAGAGTTTGTGTGTTCTCCCCTTGACCGTGTGGGGAGTTTGTGTGTTCACTACGTAACCGTGTGGGGAGTTTGTGTTTTCTCCCCGTGACTGTGTGGGGAGTTTGTGTGCTCCCCCAGTGACCGTGTGGGGAGTTTGTGTGTTTACCCCGTGACTGTGTGGGGAGTTTGTGAGCTCTCCCGATAACTGTGTGGGGTGTTTGTGTGTTCTCCCCGTGACCATGTGGGGAGTTTGTGTGTTCTCCCCGTGACTGTGTGGGGAGTTTGTGTGTTCCCCACGTGACCTGGTGGGGAGTTTTTGTGCTCTCCACGTGATCGTGTGGGGAGTTTGAGTGTTCACCCCGTGACTGTGTGGGGAGTTTGTGTGTTATCCCCGTGACTGTGTGGGAAGTTTGTATGCTCAACCCGTGACTGTGTGGGGAGTTTGTGTCTTCTCCACGTGACCGTGTGGGGAGTTTGTATGTTCACCCCGTGACTGTGTGGGGAGTTTGTGTGTTATCCCCATGACTGTGTGGGGAGTTTGTGTGTTCTCCCCGTGACTGTGTGGGGAATTTGTGTGCTCTCCCCGTGACCATGTGTGGAGTTTCTATGTTCAACCTGTGACTGTGTGGGGAGTTTGTGTCTTCTCCACATGACCGTGTGGGGAGTTTATATGTTCACCCAGTGATCATGTGGGGAGTTTGCGTGTTCTCCCCGTGACTGTGTGGGGAGTTTGTGTGTTCACCCCGTGACTTTGGGGGGAGTTTGTGTGCTCTCCCCGTGACCGTGTGGGATGTTTGTTTGTTCACCCCGTGACTGTGCGGGGAGTTTGTGAGTTCTCCCCGTGACCATGTGGGGAGTTCGTACTTTCAACCCGTGACTGTGTTGGGAGTTTGTGTCTTCTCCACGTGACCGTGTGGAGGAGTTTGTATATTCACCCCGTGACCGTGTGGAGAGTTTGTGTGTTCTCCCCGTGACTGTGTGGGGAGTTTCTGTGTTCTCCCCATGACCATGTGAGGAGTTTATATGTTCACCCAGTGATCGTGTGGAGAGTTTGTGTGTTCTCCCCGTGACCATGTGGGGAGTTTGTGTGTTCAGACCGTGACTTTGTGGGGAGTTTGTGTGTTCTCCCCGTGACTGTGTGGGGTGTTTGTGTGTTCTCCCCGTACCGTGTGGGGAGTTTGTATGTTCAACCCGTGTCTGTGTCGGGAGTTTGTGTGTTCTCCACGTGACTGTGTGGGGAATTTGTATGTTCACCCCCTGACCGTGTGGGGAGTTTGTGTCTTCTCCCCGTGACTGTGTGGGGAGTTTGTGTGTTCACCACGTGACCGTGTGGGGAGTTTGTGTGTTCTCCCCGTGACCGTGTGTGGAGTTTGTGTGTTCTCTTCGTGAGTGTGTGGGGAGTTGGTGTGTTCACCCTGTGACTGTGTGGGGAGATTGTGTGTTCTCCCCGTGACCGTGTGGGGAGTTTGTGTGTTCTCCCCGTGACCGTGTGGGGAGTTTGTGTGTTCTCCACGTGACCGTGTGGGGAGTTTGTGTGTCTACCCCGTGACTATATGGGGAGTTTGTGTTCTCTCCCCATAACCGTGTGGGGAGTTTGTGTGCTCTCACCGTGACCGTGTGGGGAGTTTGTGTGTTCTCCCCGTGACCGTGTGGGGAGTTTGTATGTTCACCCAGTGACCGTGTGGGGAGTTTGTGTGTTCTCCCCGTGACTGTGTGGGGAGTTTGTGTGTTCTCCCCGTGACCGTGTGGGGAGTTTGTGTGTTCACCCCGTGACCGTGTGGGGAGTTTGTGTTTTCTCCCCGTGACTGTGTGGGGAGTTTGTGTGCTCCCCCAGTGACCGTGTGGGGAGTTTGTGTGTTTACCCCGTGACTGTGTGGGGAGTTTGTGTGCTCTCCCCGTGACTGTGTGGGGAGTTTGTGTGTTCTCCCCGTGACCATGTGGGGAGTTTGTGTGTTCTCCCCGTGACTGTGTGGGGAGTTTGTGTGTTCACCACGTGACCTGGTGGGGAGTTTGTGTGCTCTCCACGTGACTGTGTGGGGAGTTTGTGTGTTCTCCCCGTGACTGTGTGGGGAGTTTGTGTGTTCTCCCCGTGACCGTGTGGGGAGTTTGTATGTTCAACCCGTGTCTGTGTCGGGAGTTTGTGTCTTCTCCACGTGACCGTGTGGGGAGTTTGTATTTTCAACCCGTGTCTGTGTCGGGAGTTTGTGTGTTCTCCCCGTGACTGTGTGGGGAGTTTGTGTGTTCTCCCCGTGACTGTGTGGGGTGTTTGTGTGTTCTCCCCGTACCGTGTGGGGAGTTTGTATGTTCAACCCGTGTCTGTGTCGGGAGTTTGTGTGTTCTCCACGTGACTGTGTGGGGAATTTGTATGTTCACCCCCTGACCGTGTGGGGAGTTTGTGTCTTCTCCCCGTGACTGTGTGGGGAGTTTGTGTGTTCTCCCCGTGACCGTGTGGGGAGTTTGTGTGTTCTCTCCGTGAGTGTGTGGGGAGTTTGTGTGTTCTCCCCGTGACCGTGTGGGGAGTTTGTGTGTTCACCCTGTGACTGTGTGGGGAGATTGTGTGTTCTCCCCGTGACCGTGTGCGGAGTTTGTGTGATTAACCTGTGACTGTGTGGGGAGTTTGTGTGCTCTCCCCATAACCGTGTGGGGAGTTTGAGTGCTCTCCACGTGACCGTGTGGGGATTTTGTGTGTTCTCCACGTGACCGTGTGGTGAGTTTGTATGCTCTCCCTGTGACCATGTGGGGCGTTTGTATGTTCACCCTGTGACTGTGTGGGGAGTTTGTGTGTTCACCCTGTGACTATGTGGGAAGATTGTGTGTTCACCACGTGACCCTGTGGGGAGTTTGTGTGTCTACCCCGTGACTATATGGGGAGTTTGTGTTCTCTCCCCATAACCGTGTGGGGAGTTTGTGTGCTCTCACCGTGGACGTGTGGGGTGTTTGTGTGTTCTCCCTGTGACCGTCTGGGGAGTTTGTTTGTTCACCCAGTGACCGAGTGGGGAGTTTGTGTTTTCTCCCCGTGACTGTGTGGGGAGTTTGTGTGTTCTTCCCGTGACCGAGTGGGGAGTTTGTGTGTTCACCACGTAACCGTGTGGGGAGTTTGTGTTTTCTCCCCGTGACTGTGTGGGGAGTTTGTGTGCTCCCCCAGTGACCATGTGGGGAGTTTGTGTGTTCTCCCCGTGACTGTGTGGGGAGTTTGTGTGTTCCCCACGTGACCTGGTGGGGAGTTTTTGTGCTCTCCACGTGACTGTGTGGTGAGTTTGTATGCTCTCCACGTGATCATGTGGGGAGTTTGTGTGTTCACCCTGTGACCATGTGGGGAGTTTGTATGTTCAACCCGTGACTGTGTGGGGAGTTTGTGTCTTCTCCACGTGACCGTGTAGGGAGTTTGTATGTTCACCCCGTGACCGTGTGGGGAGTTTGTGTGTTCTCCCCGTGACTGTGTGGGGAGTTTGTGTGTTCTCCACGTGACTGTGTGGGGAATTTGTATGTTCACCCCCTGACCGTGTGGGGAGTTTGTGTGTTCTCCCCGTGACCGTGTGGGGAGTTTGTGTGTTCTCTCCGTCAGTGTGTGGGGAGTTTGTGTGTTCTCCCCGTGACCATGTGGGGAGTTTGTGTGTTCTCCCCGTGACTGTGTGGGGAGTTTGTGTGTTCCCCACGTGACCTGGTGGGGAGTTTTTGTGCTCTCCACGTGACTGTGTGGTGAGTTTGTATGCTCTCCACGTGATCATGTGGGGAGTTTGTGTGTTCACCCTGTGACCATGTGGGGAGTTTGTATGTTCAACCCGTGACTGTGTGGGGAGTTTGTGTCTTCTCCACGTGACCGTGTAGGGAGTTTGTATGTTCACCCCGTGACCGTGTGGGGAGTTTGTGTCTTCTCCCCGTGACTGTGTGGGGAGTTTGTGTGTTCACCACGTGACCGTGTGGGGAGTTTGTGTGTTCTCCCCGTGACCGTGTGGGGAGTTTGTGTGTTCTCCCCGTGACCGTGTGGGGAGTTTGTGTGTTCACCCTGTGACTGTGTGGGGAGATTGTGTGTTCTCCCCGTGACCGTGTGCGGAGTTTGTGTGATTAACCTGTGACTGTGTGGGGAGTTTGTGTGCTCTCCCCATAACCGTGTGGGGAGTTTGTGTGCTCTCCACGTGACCGTGTGGGGATTTTGTGTGTTCTCCACGTGACCGTGTGGTGAGTTTGTATGCTCTCCCTGTGACCATGTGGGGCGTTTGTATGTTCACCCTGTGACTGTGTGGGGAGTTTGTGTGTTCACCCTGTGACTGTGTGGGGAGTTTGTGTGTTCACCACGTGACCGTGTGGGGAGTTTGTGTGATCTCCCCGTGACTGTGTGGGGAGTTTGTGTTCTCTCCCCATGACCGTGTGGGGAGTTTGTGTGTTCACCCCGTGACCGTGTGGGGAGTTTGTGTGTTCTCCCCGTGACTGTGTGGGGAGTTTGTGTGTTCTCCCCGTGACCGTGTGGGGAGTTTGTGTGTTCACCCCGTGACCGTGTGGGGAGTTTGTGTGTTCTCCCCGTGACCATGTGGGGAGTTTGTGTGTTCACCACGTGACCATGTGGGGAGTTTGTGTGTTCACCCCGTGACTGTGTGGGGAGTTTGTGTGTTCTCCCCGTGACCGTGTGGGGAGTTTGTGTGTTCTCCCCGTGACTGTGTGGGGAGTTTGTGTGTTCTCCCCGTGACCATGTGGGGAGTTTGTGTGTTCTCCCCGTGACTGTGTGGGGAGTTTGTGTGTTCACCCTGTGACCATGTGGGGAGTTTGTATGTTCAACCCGTGACTGTGTGGGGAGTTTGTGTCTTCTCCACGTGACCGTGTAGGGAGTTTGTATGTTCACCCCGTGACCGTGTGGGGAGTTTGTGTGTTCTCCCCGTGACTGTGTGGGGAGTTTGTGTGTTCTCCACGTGACTGTGTGGGGAATTTGTATGTTCACCCCCTGACCGTGTGGGGAGTTTGTGTCTTCTCCCCGTGACTGTGTGGGGAGTTTGTGTGCTCTCCCCATAACCGTGTGGGGAGTTTGTATGTTCACCCCGTGACTGTGTGGGGAGTTTGTGTGTTCTCCCCGTGACCGTGTGGGGAGTTTGTGTGTTCACCCCGTGACCGTGTGGGGAGTTTGTGTGTTCTCCCCGTGACTGTGTGGGGAGTTTGTGAGTTCTCCCCGTGACCATGTGGGGAGTTTGTACTTTCAACCCGTGACTGTGTTGGGAGTTTGTGTCTTCTCTACGTGACCGTGTGGAGGAGTTTGTATATTCACCCCGTGACCGTGTGGAGAGTTTGTGTGTTCTCCCCGTGACTGTGTGGGGAGTTTCTGTGTTCTCCCCATGACCATGTGAGGAGTTTATATGTTCACCCAGTGATCGTGTGGGGAGTTTGTGTGTTCTCCCCGTGACCATGTGGGGAGTTTGTGTGTTCAGACCGTGACTTTGTGGGGAGTTTGTGTGTTCTCCCCGTGACTGTGTGGGGTGTTTGTGTGTTCTCCCCGTACCGTGTGGGGAGTTTGTATGTTCAACCCGTGTCTGTGTCGGGAGTTTGTGTGTTCTCCACGTGACTGTGTGGGGAATTTGTATGTTCACCCCCTGACCGTGTGGGGAGTTTGTGTCTTCTCCCCGTGACTGTGTGGGGAGTTTGTGTGTTCACCACGTGACCGTGTGGGGAGTTTGTGTGTTCTCCCCGTGACCGTGTGTGGAGTTTGTGTGTTCTCTCTGTGAGTGTGTGGGGAGTTTGTGTGTTCTCCCCGTGACCGTGTGGGGAGTTTGTGTGTTCACCCTGTGACTGTGTGGGGAGATTGTGTGTTCTCCCCGTGACCGTGTGCGGAGTTTGTGTGATTAACCTGTGACTGTGTGGGGAGTTTGTGTGCTCTCCCCATAACCGTGTGGGGAGTTTGAGTGCTCTCCACGTGACCGTGTGGGGATTTTGTGTGTTCTCCACGTGACCGTGTGGTGAGTTTGTATGCTCTCCCTGTGACCATGTGGAGCGTTTGTATGTTCACCCTGTGACTGTGTGGGGAGTTTGTGTGTTCACCCTGTGACTATGTGGGAAGATTGTGTGTTCACCACGTGACCCTGTGGGGAGTTTGTGTGTCTACCCCGTGACTATATGGGGAGTTTGTGTTCTCTTCCCATAACCGTGTGGGGAGTTTATGTGCTCTCACCGTGGACGTGTGGGGTGTTTGTGTGTTCTCCCTGTGACCGTCTGGGGAGTTTGTTTGTTCACCCAGTGACCGAATGGGGAGTTTGTGTTTTCTCCCCGTGACTGTGTGGGGAGTTTGTGTGTTCTTCCCGTGACCGAGTGGGGAGTTTGTGTGTTCACCACGTAACCGTGTGGGGAGTTTGTGTTTTCTCCCCGTGACTGTGTGGGGAGTTTGTGTGCTCCCCCAGTGACCATGTGGGGAGTTTGTGTGTTTACCCCGTGACTGTGTGGGGAGTTTGTGTGTTCCCCACGTGACCTGGTGGGGAGTTTTTGTGCTCTCCACGTGACTGTGTGGTGAGTTTGTATGCTCTCCACGTGATCATGTGGGGAGTTTGTGTGTTCACCCTGTGACCATGTGGGGAGTTTGTATGTTCAACCCGTGACTGTGTGGGGAGTTTGTGTCTTCTCCACGTGACCGTGTAGGGAGTTTGTATGTTCACCCCGTGACCGTGTGGGGAGTTTGTGTGTTCTCCCCGTGACTGTGTGGGGAGTTTGTGTGTTCTCCACGTGACTGTGTGGGGAATTTGTATGTTCACCCCCTGACCGTGTGGGGAGTTTGTGTGTTCTCCCCGTGACCGTGTGGGGAGTTTGTGTGTTCTCTCCGTCAGTGTGTGGGGAGTTTGTGTGTTCTCCCCGTGACCATGTGGGGAGTTTGTGTGTTCTCCCCGTGACTGTGTGGGGAGTTTGTGTGTTCCCCACGTGACCTGGTGGGGAGTTTTTGTGCTCTCCACGTGACTGTGTGGTGAGTTTGTATGCTCTCCACGTGATCATGTGGGGAGTTTGTGTGTTCACCCTGTGACCATGTGGGGAGTTTGTATGTTCAACCCGTGACTGTGTGGGGAGTATGTGTCTTCTCCACGTGACCGTGTAGGGAGTTTTTATGTTCACCCCGTGACCGTGTGGGGAGTTTGTGTGTTCTCCCCGTGACTGTGTGGGGAGTTTGTGTGTTCTCCACGTGACTGTGTGG